>NC_135858.1:38703807-38756307 GCF_031162955.1 Sander vitreus | reverse complement strand
ACTTAACTCATGGTTACAAGTGTAAACCAGCACAACATGACAATTACCAGGCAACAAAACACTACCTTCTAAGCAGACACGTTTAATGAATGGAATTCATAAAGTTACATTTGTATTTTGAACAAACTGCAAACTTTTCAGCAAATTTTAACACAACTCTATTTACCGCCTTGCATCGTGGGAATTGACCAGCCAATGAACCAATTGCACCTGACTGCAGTACGCAGATCGGAGTTGGGCTAAACATTTGACTTTTGAAAAGTACTTTCCATTTAAATTTGAGAAGACTGAAATGCCAAATTCACAATTCACAAGCCGTTGACGTGTACTCCCTCCGCCCGTGGCACTAGTGCTTTCTTGTTTGCCACAACACGTGTTATATTTCAGTTGAAATTTGAGTAGGCTACATCACTTATCTGCGGTGTATAATTAATTTATTGTGTCCATGCTCTAACTATGCCGTGAAAGAAGACTCTTTTTTTGTTGCAACACACATACGGTTTTTTTTCAACTGATAACTTAACTTACATACCCAAGTGCAATCAACACATACATATCTGACAAAAAATTAAAATAGTCGACCCAATGAAAAAACTCATAAAGTTGAGTTCAACATCCACAACTTTTATAAGCTCGTTCAGTTAAAAATAAGAAATAAGTGTACTGTATAACTAAATGAGTCTGTACTCTTTTACAGTGTGGGACCACCAGTAGTCCCTGGTTAGAAGACCTGAGTGACCTGTCAGTAGTGTACGGATGGAGCAGGTCAGAGACATAAACAGGCACCTGACCATGCAATGCTTTATATGTAAGAACAAGAACTTTAAATTGGATCCTGAACTTGATCGGAAGCCAATGTAACATGGATACGACGGGAGTGATGCGCGACATTCTGCTGGACCTGGTCAACAGCCTTGCAGCAGAGTTCTGGACCAGTTGTAGATGGCCCTGGGACACCTTGCTGAGACAGGTGAAAACAGAGTTGCAGTAATCAAGCCAGGATGATATAAAACCATGAATAATCATCTCAAGTTCACATTGCGAAACCACAACTCTAAGTTTAGCAATGTTTCTCAGTTGAAAGATACATGTGCGGGTTAGTGATTTGATATGTTGGTCAAGAAACATTCTGATCAAATATAACAGCAAGATTTCGGAGTTTGGACTGTACCGCTGAAGAAAGGGACCCCAAAAGCTGAACAACCTTGGAGGCTGTAGTATCCGGAACAACAATAAGGACTTCGGTCTTATCTTCATTAAGCTGCATGAAATTGTTCACCATCCAATCCTTAATGGAAGACAAACATTTGAGCAGTACTGACACTTTGTTAGTCTCTTCCGGATTAAAAGAAACATACAGCTGGATGTCATCAGCATAGAAATGATAACGTACATCTCCAAATTGCCTAATTATTTAGCCTAAGGGTAGCATATTCAATGTAAATAAAATCGGACCTAACACAGAGCCCTGCGGTACCCCACAAGAAAGGGCAGCAGTGTCAGGGAAATAGGGACCCAGTGACATAGAATAGCTTCTATCTGAAAGATAAGAGGAGAACCAGTCCAGGGCGCTCCCAGAGATACCAACCCAGTACTTAAGTCTTTCAAGCAAGATGGCGTGATCCACAGTATCGAAAGCTGCGCTAAGGTCCAGCAGCACCAAAACAGAACATTTAACCGCATCAGAAGACATCATTAAATCATTGGACACTCTAAGAAGGTTTCTGTAGAGTGTTTCTGACGGAAGCCAGATTGAAATTTGTCTAGAATGTTCTCTGCCAAAACAGCAGAGAGCTGTTTGGCAACAACTTTTTCTAAAATTTTGAAAATAAAAGGCATCTTGGAGATAGGCCTATAGTTTGCAGGAGTTGATGAATCCAGATTGGTTTTCTTTAATATTGGCTGAACAACTGCATGTTTAAAATACAATGGGACACAACCAGTTTGCAGAGAGTAAAAGAAAAGGAAGAATAGGGAAGTTGGTATAACATCTACCGGGCTCAAGGAAGATTTCAAACTGTTCACCAAGTCAGTGAGTTCTTGCAGAGAAATAGGAGCAAAACAATTCAAAATGAATGGCCGAGTGGAATGAAAACAACATGCAGTAGCAGAAGAGATGATGCTGTTGCTGACATCTCTGATCTTATTGTCAAAGAAAAACAGTCACTGCAATCTTTTTTTGAAAACACTGGCACTTCAGGAGGAGCAGGATTTACAATGTTGTTGACGGTGTCAAAAAGGATTTTGGGGTTACACTTGCTGGAAGCAATAAGGTTAGAAAAGTAAGATGTCCTTGCCTCCTTAACCATGTTATTATATTATGTAAATCTAAATTTAAAAAAAGGCTGAATAAAATGCAGTCATGGTCAGTAACATGCAGCTCCTCAGGGCAAATAGAGTCAAGATTAAGACCAAGTGTAAAATCAAGGTCCAAAGTATGACCCCCAACGTGTGTGGGACCAGCCACATGTTGGATAAAATTAAAAGACTCAGTGACATTAAGAAAATCCTCAGCAAAGGTGCACGAATTGTCATCGACGTGAATATTAAAATCACCAACCATAACCACTTTTTCCAACCCAATAATAGAGCACAAAAGATCACTGAATTCAGAAATAAAACAAGTTTGAACCATGGGGCCGGTAAATTAAAACACAATAAAGCGGATTTGAACTATGAACTTTGGTCACCTGTAGTTCAACTGTGGAAAAAAACCCAATGGTTACTGTCCGACTTTGAAAGCGTTTTTTATACACCACCGCAAGCCCTCCACCCCGGCCAGAGATCCTTGGAGTACTGATAAAATTCAATTCAAAAATCAAAGTTCAATTAGAGTTCTGAATTCCATGTTTCTCTGCCAAGTCTCAGTCAGGAACAAGACATCCAGGCATTTGTCAATAAATAAATCATTCAGGATAAAAGACTTGTTGGTGATGGAACAAGCATTTATCAGCGCCATCCTAAGAGGCACGGACCCACTGCTAGGCACAGCAAAAGCCCGGGCCAGATACCTGGACACTGATCTGCTGGTACGCTTCCCATGCCATCACCACGGAAGAAAGCTTGGCGTTTCCAGAATAGGTTAAAATTGTCAATGAAAGCTATGTTACGGGCTGTACAGGCAGATTGAAGCCAGGTGTTGAGGCTAAGAGAACGGCTAAAACGGCCCATGCCACGGAGAGGAGGCAGAGGAGAGGAGATAAAGAACCGTTGTCCGTCGTAGGCAAGAGACTCTAGGAGCTTGCAGAAATCACGTTTCAGTATTTCCGATGACTGACTGGAGATGTCATTACAACCAGCGTGAAGAATTATGTCATGGGCGTGAGGATGATCAGCCAGGATGAGGGGAATTTTTTCCCTTATATCAGTAACTCTAGCGCCTGGGAAGCAAAAAGTTGCATAGGATTTCTTGTTTACATTCCTCACAATTGAGTCCCCAATAATGAGCGTTGATGGCAGGGGAGCAGGTGACGAGGGCCGTTTAATAAGTGGTGGTAATTTTGTAGGAGGGTGGTGAACAGTGAGAGGGGCAGAAGCCCCGCTCGGTGCCAGTGTAAAGTGTACTGTGGCGGCGGGTCCTGGGATGGGAGGAGCGCTCAGGTATGGCTGGTTAAGAGACAGGGAGCTACGTGGCCCACGAGACGTTAAGGACGGCAGAGATGGAGATTCCCCAGCCAAGGAAGGGAAGTCATTCTGATTGAAAATGTTGAACTTATTTTCCAACTGGATGTTGAATTGGGGAGGTGAGTAAGAGGGGGCCCTCCCTCTTCTCCCACTAGCGCCAACACGGAACCATGACACCTGAGAGGGAGTTGAGCTGACCAGGGCTTTTGGCTTAGCCCCGAGCCGGACCCAGGAATCCTCCGGGACTATCACAGGAGGAGGCTCAGAATCAGCGGTAGGAGATGGAGCAGCAGCATCAGAACCTCTGGAAGATATTGAATTTGAAAGGGCTGGAGCGAAGGTGATGGTGTGATGACTTTTTCAGCCTCCTGGATCTGGTACAAGGTGGTAATTCTTCCTTCCAGCTCCACAATCTTGTCAGCACGACGGGCACAGCTGGGATAGCCAGATGGAGAGGTGAGTGAAGCCATTGTCTGTGGATTGAAGGGTTGCTGGGGAGCAGAAATAGACAGAAGGCCAGTACAAGGGCTAAAATCCTAAATTTGCAACCAGCTAACGGGAGTAGCAGCCGCTAGCAGGGAGGGCACAGGCACTTACACGCGGGGGCTCCGACAGGGAGCCCACAACGTTGATGTAGTTTTAGCAGATGCGACCCACAGAAGGAAAAAGTATCAAGCAGCGAAACTTACCGACACAGGTCCAACAATTGGACCCGATGCGGGAATTAGATTTCCGTCAGTATACGCCTTGACAGCCAGTATCTTGGCAGGAGGTTATCCAGATGTCTTTTAAAACAGCATACTGTAAATCCTTGACTTATGTTTAAAAAGTTTTGAGATCTTTCATCCGGATGCAAGATAAGGTAGAATCAGTTGGGATCACACAGTATCCACGGCCTTAAACTAGATTAAAAACTCGTAAAAATTTCAAATTGTTACAGAGCCTCTGACAGGTAGACACAGACGCCGACACATGCGCAATAGTGCATCATTACATAAATACATACATACATACATACACAGTCACACTAATTGCACAATCCCTCGATGGACTACCAGTTCAGTTCAATTTAGTAGCATTGATTTTAGTTATTGCAGTTGGGTAAAAACTGTTTTTGAATTTATTTGTTTTTTCCCTGATGGATCTGTTAACGGTAACAGTCCCTATAGGCAGACTCGTCCCCCCCAGAGATGAACCCCACCACTGTGGTGTCATCGGCAAACTTCACCATGGTGTTGCTGTGGTGGGTGGGGGTACAGTCGTGTGTAAAGGGAATAGAGCAAGGGGCTCAGCACACAGCCCTGGGGGGAGCTGGTGCTGAGGCCGTAGATGTGTGATGGCCCACTCTGACCCTTTGTCTCTGCCCAGAGAGGAAGCTGTTGATCCATGTTCAGGTGGAGTGTGGAAGCCCCAGGTCCCCCAATTTGGCCACCAGTTTGTGTGGGAGGATGGTGTTAAAAGCAGAGCTGTAATCCACAAAGAGCATCCGTACATAGCTCCCCTTCTGCTCTAGATGGGACAGTGCAATATGGAGGGCTGTGGCTACGCCATCCTCAGTGGATCGGTTTGCTCTGTAGGCAATCTGGTGGGGGTCAAGGCCTCAGGGCAAGAGTGCTGTGATGTGACTCCGTACCAGTTTTTCAAAGCACTTTCATCACCACTGGTGTGAGCGCGACTGGCCCGTAGTCGTTGAGGCTGGAAATGTGGGGTTTCTTGGGCAGAGGGACTATGGTGGAGGACTTCAGACAGGGTGGGACAGTGGACTGGGCCAGGGACTGGTTGAAGATCATGGTGAAGACTCCAGCCAGCTGGTGTGCGCAGTCCTTCAGCACGCGTCCAGGGACGCCATCGGGCCCTGTAGCCTTCCTCGGGTTGATGGCCCGCAGTGTGCGCCTCACCTCGTGCTCCTCTACTGTGAAACTTAAGCTGCTGTGGGCCATAAGGTGTGGTGTAGCTGTCTCTGGTGGTGTCACCTTGAACCGGGCAAAGAAGAGGTTCAACTTCTCTACCATCAAGATGTTGCCTTTGGCAGCTCTGAGGTTGGCCCTGCAGTTGGTGAGATGCTGGACTCCCTGCCACACCCGCCTGCTGTTGTTACTGCCCAGGTGGTCCTCAAACCTCCTCCTGTAATCTGATTTGGCCTCTCTGATGCCGCTCTTCAGGTTAGCTCGGGCCTTGTTGTAGAGAACCCTATCTCTGGACCTGAGGGCGGTGTTCCTCTCCTTTAATAGGTTTACAGGAATGTGCTGGGTGCAGTAATTGAGAGATAAGATCACAGCAGAAGGCTCAGGTGCTGACAGACACAGAGAGTTGATGAGAGTGAGAGAAACAATCATCAGTCGTATTCCTTTATTCCCAGGAGCTGCATCTGTCAGGTGTTCTCCCACTTACCCATTTCCAGTTCATGGCAGCTTTGTGATTTGTTAAATGTCCTTAACATCACTTTGTCCTATACTGTGGCTTCACTAGTCATGAAATCAGACGTATAACTATAAATCATGTGATATTTTATATCTCTTCCTTTATATTGGACATTTCAAATATCTTCATCTTTAGTTTTCTGTACTGTTTTTGCCTTACTGAATGTAATAAATGCTAGGTAATTAGGACTACAGTTGAAAATTAGCCGATTGGCTAACACTGGCGCATTTACAGAAATGTTGTGCATTGTCCTAATCAAATAAACTTACAAACTTAAACTATTACTGTATTGTGTATATTATCTTTCTTTATCTTATTTGTACATATTACTTTTTTATCTTTATTTGTATATATTTCTTATCTTCTTATATTACTTGTTGTATGTGTCCTTATTGCGCCGTGGGTCAGAGAGAAACATATTTTCAATTGCTCTGTATGTCTGGCACATTGACACAGAATTGACAATAAAGTTGACTTGACTTGACTTGATATTTTTCTTAATCTCCAAAAAAATCAAAAAACTATTGTTTGTGTAGCCAAAGCATGACATAGTGTGTTGACATGTTACAGTGGGTGGCATAGTCCTCTCTACCATTACATGGATCCTGTTTATTTTGAGTCTATTCACCATTCTGATGGACCAATTGTGTATTAATCCACAGCTGAAAACAGTCCAAATCAAATGTTTATTCCAGTATGAGTAAACTTTGCTAAACACTACGTCTGCTTTACATGTAAACTTAAAACTGATTATTGAAAAATATATATTTTAAACCAATTAGTAATATAAAACCAAGACTAAGAGTCAACAGCCATGTAGCGTCTCTGTGAGGCTATACTTAGTCACAGAGCTAAATGCTAATGGCAGGATGATAGCATGCTCAAAATGACGTTGTAAAGCAGGTGTTATGTTTACCATAGTCACCATCCATTTTTGCAGGTTATCATTTGCGTGTACAGCTGAGTACAGCTGAGGCTGAATGTCATTAGCTTTTTCAGATACGTGGTCATAAAGCAAATTATTAGATGGATAGTTCTGTCCTGATTTTGGCACTGAATAAAAAATCAGAAAAAGACTATTACAAGAATTACATTTCATCTTGAGTGAAACATGGATGTGTTTACCAAAACCTTTGGGCAATCCATCCAATAGTTTGATGAGATATTTCACTCAAAACCACACAAGTCAACTTCATAGTGGCTCCAGCTGAAAGGTCTGAGGATCATCAAGGTCACTGTGATTCCTCTGACTCTGGACATCATGAATATCTGTACTAATTGTTCTGACTATTCATTCAATAGTTGCAAAAATATCTGGACCAAAGTGGTGGACCGACCGACAGACTGCCAATGCCATATTAGTAATTATTTTTAATGTTAAATGTGTGCATTCTGTGCTCATTTCAACATTCTTCAACATTTTCTGAAGTGTACAAAAATGAAAGTGAGTGAAGTGAAGGGAAGGGAAGAATTCTGTATGTGTTATTATATTTTTGTTCACACACTCATTTTGCTCAGCAGTTCGAGCCAAGACATTTGTGTGCAGATGGGAAAAGCGGATGTTTGAATTGGTGTAATGATTTTCCAAACGGCTAGAGATATAACTTCTTATAGGACACACAGGGGAAGGCTTAAGGTAGGTTTGCTGTTGAGCTGCATCCAAGCAAGCTTCCCTCTGTTATTGGACCCTATAGTGTATGTGCGTGTGTGTATGTGTGTGTGTGTGTGTGTGTGTGTGTGTGTGTGTGTGTGTGTGTGTGTGTGTGTGTGTGTGTGTGTGTAAAATGTCCAGCAGGGCTGTTGTAGTTAATATGACCAGGGTCAGGGATATGGTGGGTTATGAAACTTAACTCTCCTCGTAAATCGACTCATTTCCATCATAACATGTAGGGCGCACAAGGAGAATGGTGGGAGCGAGTGAGTAGCAATGAAGGAAATAAGGATGGAAGAAAGTAACAAGGTAGTAGAATAAGGTAGGAAAGGAGGGAGGTATAGGAAATAAAATAAGAAAAATATTTAGCAAAGAAGGGAGTAAGTAAGGGCAGTATTTAAAAAGGAAGTGATTGGAGAAAAGTAGGGATGGTTAAGGAAGAAGAGGGAAGGGCATAATAAAATTATGGAGAACAAATCACCAAAAAATCTCATGGATTACAATTCACGGTTTAGGTAGCAATAAAACAATGCAAACATTACAGTAGAAAGTAAACATGTATAGCATGGAGGATGTAAGTAGGGAGAAAGGAAACAAGGAAGGTCGAGAGGACAGACAAGGAAGAAAGTTAGTAAGGAAGCAAAGAGGGATGTATGGAACCCCAAAGTGTGCAATAAATAAAAAGGACTTTATGAAATATATCATCTTATGAATGCATTGTCATAATATGAATGAACCAACAGTTTGTGTTTTGGTTCATAATAATGTTGTTTTATAGGATATCATTTTTATTTCATTATAGACATTTTTACTTCAAAATGCACTTTTAAAAAAACATGTTCTTTTATCTATCTATAAATTGCAGGAATGTCTGTCTGTGTGTCTGTCTGATATTCGCATATCTCTCCTATATGTAACTATGTAACCTAACTCTGGGGAATTAAATCCCCGGAGTCCTTATGATTTTTTTTTCCCCAGCATATTTCCTTGGGTTAGGATGGCACCAAGGTCTTGGTTGCAGCTGTCTCTTGTTGTGGTTGTGCTTCACTACACCCTGCTACGCTCTGCGGTGCCCTGCTGTGTCCTGCTGCATCTTGCTGAACCCTGCTGGGTCCTGCTACGCCCTGCTATGCTCTGCTGTGCCACGCTACATCCTGTAACGCCCTGCTATGACATGAACTACTACGACTACCATTTTTATTCTCTGTTACATTATCTTTATTGTGACTATTATTGCTACTGTTTATCATATCCCCAACCAGCACCGTCAGACATCACCTACCAAGAGCCTGGGTCTTGCCTGGGTTTTCTTCCTAAAAGGGAGTTTTTCCTCGCCACTCTCGCACTAAATACTTGCTCTTGGGGGAATTACTGGAATTACTAGAATTGTTGGGACTATAAATTATAAAATGTGGTCTTGACCTACTCTATCTGTAAAGTGTCTCGAGTTAACTCTTGTTATGATGTGATACTATAAATAAAATTGAATTGAATCTCTCAAACCGTTAGTCCGATGGATTTCAAACTTGCTACGGGCACGAGTAAGTGTGGTGCCAAGTTTGACATTGTTTGGATTAGAAATGCAAAAGATATCGTTAAATATATATCGGTAAAAGAAACACACTGGCTTTTGCCACTCTAGCCGCTGGCAACTCCCCCTCTCACACTGCACACTGTGTGAGCACACTCAGCACAGCACAGGACCAGACAGAAGAAAGCAGCGGAGCTTTGGCAGCTAAAATGTGAAATACACCTCAGACCCACAAAAATGTGCAAAGTAGCACTACTTTGGACTGTCTTTGACTTTGAATAAACAAACGACAATTCCAGAATTTAAGGACTTCAGAATCCCACACATGCAAAGCACAACCAGCTACAGACAAGTGGTAGACAGAGCGTGATGCCACTTATAAGCAGGCTATTTATCTAATAAAGCGAGACGTATCTGTATTCCAGTGCGGCAAAAAACTATTTAGTCAGCCACCAACTGTGCACGTTCTCCCACGTAAATAGATGAGAGAGGCCTGTAATTTTCATCATAGGTACACTTCAACTATGAGAGACAAAATGAGAAAAAAAATCCAGAAAATCACATTGTAGGATTTTTAATGAATTTATTTGCAAATTCCTCGGAAAAATAAGTATTTGGTCACCTACAAACAAGCAAGATTTCTGGCTCTCACAGACCTGTAACTTCTTCTTTAAGAGGCTCCTCTGTTCTTCACTCGTTACCTGTATTAATGGCACCTGTTTGAACTTGTTATCAGTATAAAAGACACCTGTCCACAACCTCAAACAGTCACACTCCGAACTCCACTATGGCCAAGACCAAAGAGCTGTCAAAGGACACCAGAAACAAAATTGTAGACCTGCACCAGGCTGGGAAGACTGAATCTGCAATAGGTAAGCAGCTTGGTGTGAAGAAATCAACTGTGGGAGAAATTATAAGAAAATGGAAGACATACAAGACCACTAATAATCTCCCTCGATCCAGGGCTCCACGCAAGATCTCACCCCGTGGGGTCAAAATGATCACAAGAACGGTGGGCAAAAATCCCAGAACCACACGGGGGGACCTAGTGAATGATCTGCAGAGAGCTGGGACCAAAGTAACAAAGGCTACCATCAGTAACACACTACGCCGCCAGGGACTCAAATCCTGCAGTGCCAGACATGTCCCCCTGCTTAAGCCAGTACATGTCCAGGCCCGTCTGGAGTTTGCTAGAGAGCATTTGGATGATCCAGAAGAGGATTGGGAGAATGTCATATGGTCAGATGAAACCAAAATAGAACTTTTTGGTAAAAACTCAACTTGTCGTGTTTGGAGGGGAAAGAATGCTGAGTTGCATCCAAAGAACACCATACCTACTGTGAAGCATGGGGGTGGAAACATCATGCTTTGGGGCTGTTTTCCGGCAAAGGGACCAGGACGACTTTACTGTGTAAAGGAAAGAATGAATGGGGCCATGTATCGTGAGATTTTCAGTGAAAACCTCCTTCCATCAGCAAGGGCATTGAAGATGAAACATGGCTGGGTCTTTCAGCATGACAATGATCCCAAACACACCGCCTGGGGAATGGAGTGGCTTTGTAAGAAGCATTTCAAGGTCCTGGAGTGGCCTAGCCAGTCTCCAGATCTCAACCCCATAGAAAATGGGAGGGAGCTGAAAGTCTGTGTTGCCCAGCGACAGCCCCAAAACATCACTGCTCTAGAGGAGATCTGCATGGAGGAATGGGCCAAAATACCAGCAACAGTGTGTGAAAACCTTGTGAAGACTTACAGAAAACGTTTGACCTCTGTCATTGCCAACAAAGGGTATATAACAAAGTATTGAGATGAACTTTTGTTATTGACCAAATACTTATTTCCCACCATAATTTGCAAATAAATTCATTAAAAATCCTACAATGTGATTTTCTGGATTTTTTTTTTCTCTCATAGTTGAAGTGTACCTATGATGAAAATTACAGGCCTCTCTCATCTTTTTAAGTGGGAGAAGTTGGTGGCTGACTAAATACTTTTTTGTCCCACTGTATGTGTGTCCGTGTTTGGGGGGGGTGTTACAGCCTTTGAGTGTAGTGAAGTGTACTGCTAACTTATAACACTAATAACATTACCGTTGCCAAAATACCCCTGCGAATCAAATCCATACTAGCCATCAAGCCACTAAACCTGTATGGAAATGAGCACCTCTGCTGAAATGTTAAATTTGTTAACGATCATACGACACGAGACAACACCATCTCTCTCTCTCTCTCTCTCTCTCTTTCTCGCTCTCACTCTCTCTCTCTCTCTCTCTCTCTCTCTGTCTCTCTCGCTCTCTCGCTCTCTCTCTCTCTCTCTCTCTCTCTGTCTCTCTCGCTCTCTCTCTCTCTCTCTCTCTCTCTCTCTCTCTCTCTCTCTCTCTCTCTCTCTCTCTCTGCACACACACACACACACACACACACACACACAGTCCGGTTCTGGTGGTTGATGAATGCAGATAGGTGCTGATTGGCTCTCATAACGGGCCAGGTGGGTAGCGCACTGCCATGACTCCATGAGGCTAATGTCTGATTACGCCACATTGTCATTGTGATATTTTGTAATTAAATTCTGAATCTGCAACGTTCTCTGTCAGGTAAATACAGTAGTACAATGTATTCCTCTGATGTAGACATGGCCTACACTGTAAGTCAGTAGTAGGCTAGTACTGTACTGGTAATGGCAATTTTAATGTTGTCACTGCCCTATTACATTTTGGCCAATCACGTGTTCCCTTTCTGACCAGCTGTTGATGTTAAGTTTACTAAGAAGAAGAAGAAGAAACAGCGAAACAGCAAAAGAAAGGACAAAAGACGAAAGCTTGGCAAGAAAAAAAAGGTAGAAAAGGGGGTGAAAGAAGAGGGAGGAATCATATGTGAGGGATGGAGGGATGGATGGAGGAATGCCAGTGTTAATCCGTGTGTGAGAGCAGCGGCTCAGTGTCGGATGTCTGCCTGTGAATGGGCCTGTGTCACTGCGGTATCACCGCAACCGGGCCGGGACGGAGGCAGGTGGGAAAGAAAGAGCTGCTGTAAACAGGAATGTGTTTATGAGTATGACGGAGCAGCAGCAAGCAAACAAAAGCAAAACTCTGAAAAGCGTGAAGAAGACGAAGGTGTGGAGAAAGAGGCATTAAATGTCTGCCTCTCTACCTGTTGGCCCGTGAGGCTGGATGTCTGTCATCAGCGGGCTTCTGTGTCCTGAACGGGAGCCAATTTGTAGAGAATTTGTAAGCCTTCATCCTCCTCTTTCTCCCGCTCTGATTCAGTCTGTCTGACATTGTTATGCCTGGGGATTGTTGTCGCAATATCACAGTGCAACACAAAACAACCCCCCCACACACACACATGCGCACACACAAACTCAATAAACAGTGGTGGAAGAATACTTAGAATTATAGTTATATACAAGGCTACATTGAGACTGCAGGCCTTAATGCTCAATTCCGATTTTTTTTTTCCAGATCATATTTTTTTGACTGACTGTTCACATTATTTTTTGAAATGTGGCCCGCATCAGACTCAAGTACTGGGCACGGCCTGAAAGTGACCCGCATGTGCAAACAAGTAATACAACGTCACGCATCACACCCAACACCCTGTTTAAATGCTCATCAAATTTCAATATTCTGCCTTATTCTGCCTCTGCTTGGCTTACCCTGGTATTCTTACCCTAACCCTAACCAATCCCCACTCCCCACGCCTACACCTAACTACATCAACCATTCTAGCAGATGTGATTTAGGATCTACCAAAAATAAACCCATGAACGAACCAAGGAGATGTAATTGTTATGTAGTGCTACTAGCTACCGCTAGCTATAAGCTGATAGCCGGCAGTTTGGGAACAGGACGTTAAAAACCTTAAATCCACGTTACAGGCTTAACAGCATACGGCCCGCGGATGTATTATAAAATAATAGAAATGATGAATTACAACCATATGTCCATTATTACAGCTACAGGAACACAGGAGAAGTGTCATATGCCCAGCTGGGAGCAGTCCCATGGGTCTGCTTGCGTTCATTATGCCTAGTTAAATAACTCTGGATTCGGCTATTATTGCATGTTACAACTTTAAAAACATAATGATTTAAATGAGGACTATGTAAGTGTTCGGACTTGTAAGTTGATGTACCTCGAAAACCTTTATTAACTGATGTATTGATATATAGCCATGTAAAGTCTATTTGAAAAAACGTTTCAACTCCACCGTCGGCAGCTAGGCCCCATATGCGGAGTTCGTGTGGGGGCATGACGAAACGGGTAATTGCATTGTTTAAAAACTGAGTGGAATAATTACTTCTGGCATGACCAGATATTTTATAAATATTTTAAATAACAGAAAACAACTAAATGGTGGTAGGTAATACATCTGATTTCATACAGGCCTACTGCTTTAGTAAAAAAAATATTATTTCAGGGCTCTGGCTCTCCCCTGAGACCATTGGCGACACATATGCAGGACGCAAAAAACCACTTACTTTAAAAAATTACTGCTGCATTTTACCGTGCAATTCAACGTTGCAATAAAAGTTGCCGAAATGCCATGTATATAAATTTACTGTCAGCCAGTCCCTCCAGAAAAACGCGATTATGCGATCGCATAATTCAATGCATAATCAGCCACACTTTCGCTGCATAAATTGCCCCTTTCCGCGCAAATATGCAGGGCTTGCATGATTTCATAATCCCTGCATTTTCGTTGCAAAAAAAGTCCCATATATCTTAGCAGAAAGTTGAAAAATGTTGCGTTGACTTCACACAACACATGGGAACATTATGAAGTGACGTAATTACGTGACGTGAACATCATCGAAAAGCTGCAAACCCCGCGATGAAGCCATGATGAAACCGCAGTTTTTGCAAGTTCCCACAATTTCATCACATAAAATTGCATAAATATCCCACATATTCCATCACATTATTTAAGAAAACGTGCCACATAATCAAAGATTTTTGCCCACAACAATCACATAAAAACTCCACATTTTTCTGGAAGGACTGGTCAGCTTACTAATTGATTGTGCGTTTTGTGTAGATTTGGACTTTCATAGCCTACGTTTTATTCCACATTGTTTAAACGGCAAGTGGATCTACTGATCGCTGTGGATTACTTTTTTTTTTCATGTCATTGGATTACGGCAAAATACGGATCTTTTTTCTCAACGTGTCTTAACGTTTTATGGTGTGACTGTGCTTTGTTTCTGCGACTGGAGGTCCAACACTGATTGGTCACTGTTACATTTTACTTGAATTTAAGTGTCAGGGCATCCTGCCACCGTCTGTCTATTGCGTTCCAAGACAGCCGCGCAGCGATTGGATTTCATGAGGGTGGATTGTTAAATTGTTACAATGTAATTTAAAATCTGCTTGCAAAATAAACATATATGCTTATTTAGCATGTTTGTTTTGTCCATATTTGCTTGGGCTGTGTTCCCCAAGTGGTAGGCCAGGTCTCAGCTGCTACACTGAGTTTTTTGTTTGCCCCCCCCTGGCTCGAATGTCAAACTCTGCTTATGCTATGCCCATGTTTGCATCAAAGCCTGGGGGCATGCTGTTCTCGGTGCAGAATTGTGACGATGGTCACTCTAGAGTGACATCAGAGTCACATGACACATGACAAACTCCCTACCCATACACATCCGTGACTGTACTGACTTGGACACATTCAAAACATTCATCAAAACACACCTCTTCAGATTAGCCTTTCACATACAATAGTCTTACATTTCTCCACTGATAGTTACTGGTTTTATTGTTTTAATTGCTTTTAATATACTTGTTTTATGTGTTGGTTTTATTGCGTCATTTGTTTTTAATGTGCTAAATGTGCTGGTTTTACTGTAAAGTGTCTTTGAGTACCATGTAAAGCGCTATATAAATAAAATGTATTATTATCATTATTATTATTATTATTATTATAACTACGAATTCCCAACTGACTGTCCGACCTGTAACGGATGTGAACCACATATGAAAGAGGCCCGAAATCAGAACTGGAAAAGATCGCATGCCATGTGACTTGGACAAAATCAGATATTAGCAAAAAAATCTGATTTGGGTCACTTTTGCCTGCAGTCTGAACATAGCCTTAGGGCCCTATTTTAACGATCTAAGCGCACGGAGTGAAGCGCCTGGTGCAGGTGCGTTTAGGGCATGTCCAAATCCACTTTTGCTAGTTTGACGGTGGAAAAAAGGGTCCGTGCGCCAGGCACATGGTTCAAAAGGGTTGTACTTAGTGTCTTCATTAATCAGAGGTGTGTTTTGGGCATAATATGCAATAAACCAATCAGAGTATAACATGCCTATTGGTATAACATGCCTACTAGTGCAATTTTATCACTATCTTCTTCTTGACAAACTTTTTGCTATTGGCTTCTCTAGACAGTGCATTTCTTATAATGGTTGTCAGTCTAAATGTATAACTATTGAAAAAGGTGTACCTCAAGGCTCATCTCTTGGACCTTTGTTATTCTCTATTTTTATTAATGATCTTCCGCAATCCTGCTTTACTTGTCATATTCATTTATATGCAGATGATACAGTGATATATTCCTCCAAGCCAGATATCTTACATATTGAGCATACACTACAGGCTGACTTTGATGCCGTTCAAAAATGTTTTTCACATAACAAACTTTTACTTAATAAGAAGAAATCATATACCATGTTGTTCGGCACTAAATTTAATTCTCTTTACCCAGTTAATAATTGTTCAATTCACTTGAGAAAGTGAAGGAATTTAAATATCTTGGTCTCTTGCTTGATTCTCAGCTTTCTTTTAAACTTCATATTAATTCAGTTGTTAAGAAAATAAACTGCAGTCTGAGAACACTATATATCGTTTTATCAACTGTTATACACTACAGGTCAGAAAAAGGATCATCTCACAGCTTCTATTACCAATATTAGATTATGCAGATGTTATTTATCAGAATACCTCCGAAACAAATCTTATCCCTCTCAATGTAGCCTATAACAGTCTCTGTCAATTTGTTCTGAGGTGTCCTTATAGAACCCATCATTGCCTGATGTATGAGTCGCTTCATTGGTAAACACCCAAATTTAGAAGGCATTCTCACTGGCTGCATTTTATTTTTAAATCAATTTTCTTTAATTATCCTACTTATTTGAAACAACACTTAATCCCTTATAGATCAACAGATAGTCTGAGACATACTGTGTACCCCTTTTTCTTTGTTCCCAGAATCTCCAAAGAAATTGGACGACGTGCCTTTACATTTAAAGCACCATCTGATTGGAATACCATGCCCACTTCACTTAGATCAATTACTTCATTTTTTTTGTTTAAGGCATCTGTCTTTAATTATTTACAAATAACCTGCTCTTGTTTCTAACTTGACATATTATGATTTTTGTTGATTTATTTATTTATTTTATGAGTTGGCTCCTGTTTGTGCATATACTAAAATAGCATCGTATTTGGGATGTATACAAATTGACTGTGTTTTTAATTGTATGTATATGGGGGAGGGGGATCAGTTGTTGTTGGAGCAGTTAGGTTTGGGAGTGATTTATGTATTTGTGAATGTATTTTGTGTTTTGTGTTTTGTATTTACTGTTTAATTGATTTAAGGACCCCCTCGAAAATGAGATGATTCATCTCAAGGGGTTATCCTACTAATAAATACATCTAAAAGTATCATCTCCCATTCCCTTTAAAAGCCAGGCGCGTTTGGACCTTGGAGCATTGCTATTATGATGGAGGATTTGCACCGTAATATTTTTATTTGTAATCTTCTGCATGTGTGTGCTGCTGTGTGTCCCTGTGTGTGTAACAAGCATAGTGTGCACGGGCTGTGCACGAGTCTAGCAGCATTTTACTAATGCTCTGTTAAAATAACAATGAAATGCTGCGTTATTGACTTTAGACCAGATTTTTGTTGGTCAATGGCGCGATCACTTCCCGCTGCCTCAAGATAGCAATACTCCCAGAATGCACCTGAACACACCTCCCTGTAAGACCAGCATGCCCATGGGCGCACAGGTGGGCGCAGGTGCATTTGCTAGTTCAACGACGTTTTCTGGCCTGCAACTTTATTGTTTTGGTCCAGTCTCACCTCGTTTCCAGCAGCAGCAGGCAACTCTTTTCAGCAAAAAAGCTTTGATAAACCCATTGTAAACTACATGCTTAACACCAAAGGTCAAGCAAAGTTACAGCTGGTGAACATAGTGGAGCATTTAGCATCTAAAGAGACGAAAATTTCCCTCAGGAGTTGGTAAAGACCGAACATAGAACTAAAAGAGCAGTGGCTGCTGTTGCTCCATATCTCTTACATGTTTTGATAGGCAAATAAAAGAGAGGCCAAAGAAACTAATTAATACAGGTTTAAGTGTTAAGGGATGGCAATGTCGGTCAGTCCTCCACTTTGTTCCAAACTGAAATATCGACAACTAATGGATGGATTTCCATTTCATTTTGCACAGACATTCATGTTCCCCAGAGGGGAAGTAACATTGATGTTCCTCTGACTTTTCATCTATCACCACCATCAAGTCACAAAATAACTACTTTGGTTTATGACTAAATACCTGCTAAACTAATGACATTTCCATCAGCCTCAGCTGTACTTTGTGTTTTGTACTAATTAGTAATCATTATTTTCAGCATCAGAGGATGTATTCCCTTTAACCCGATGCCGGGTTCAAATTACGAAATTACGTGATAATACTCCATTTGTGTTTGCCATTTGCAAATACCTCAAACTTGTACTCAAGTACATTACTTACATAACTGTGCTAAGATGCTTTCCCCAACTGCAAACTAATGCATGAAAAAACTGGCAGCTTCATTGATTAGCACTCAAACTCATGAACACACCAAACTGCCAAACATATACACAGCCCTCTCAGAAGGTGTGTGTGTGTGTGTGTGTGTGTGTGTGTGTGTGTGTGTGTGTGTGTGTGGTACTAATTACACTCGTTCTGTCTACAAAACAGTTTCCTCATTTTTCACCTGGCTAACAGACACATTCCAACTTGACACGCACATCCAACCCTCGCTCTCTCTCCTCTCTCTCTCACTGTCTCGTCTCATATTATTGCTTCCTGTTCCTCTCCCTGATAGGTGTCTGTGTGTGCATGTGTGTGTGAGACTTACTGACACTTTACTGATGGAGTGATGTCCATCTGATCCGCCTGCTGTCTCAGGTGTCCGTCAGCACCGCTCACAACACATCAGTCATCCCAAAGCTGCCCCGCAGCCCCAAAACACACACACAGACACACACACACACACACTCCGCCAGTCATACACAACTGCACAGATAAAATCGCTCATCTTAACACAAACACCGTAGAAACATCACAACACTGACCCACCCACACACACACACACCTTTACCAGTGCAATTCCATATCTGGATAGTGGGGGATGAGGGGATGAGGGAGGTTAACAAAGAGAGATAGGGTGCTGTGACTGGGACCCTAACCACACACACACACACAAATGCATGCACAGTTAGCCTGAGGCAGATTCTTTAGACTACAGTCTCCCTCCTGGGTGGCAAGATTTACAAACACACACACACACACACACACACACACACACACACACACACACAGTTTTGGGCTGTTGATGGAAGCACAGTGTCAGTGATAGATTAAACTCATACCAGAAGCAATGGAGTGGAATCACATTGAACTGGAACCAGTAAAAATCCAGTCTTTGTGTGTATTAATATATGTTTGTCTATATGTGTGCATATGTGTGTGTGTGTGTGTGTGTGTGTGTGTGTGTGTGTGTGTGTGTGTGTGTGTGTTAGAGAGGGCTGGTAATTCCATCCGAGACCCTGAGAGTGACCCCAAAACACATACCCCCACCTGAGGCCGCACACAAGCCAAAACACACTCAGCCAAGCCACACACAGTCACAGACAGCAGCTCACCTCCCCGACACACACACAAACAGACAATACTTAAAGAAGGTGCATTTTATGAAGTTAGTTGTTGATTAGAGAGTACAGTAACAGTAGGTTACCTGGCCTGTTAGCATTAGCAACCAAAGCTCATTTACAAAGAGTATGTGTTTAAAAAACCAGTAAAAGTAGTGACAGTTATATGTTCCTGCTAACTTTAACAACAGTCTTATTAATTGTTAAGCACTTGATCAATGAACAATGATACCGTGTCACAAAACACATTTCTGTCAAGTTGTGCCTTACAATTAATCATTGGCTGGCATTCTGCTTCCTTTAGCTCCGTTTGATGATGATGGTGTACATATCAACAAGAAAAATATTGAGGTCAGATAGAAAATTGGAAAATTTAATGTATTTCATTAGGCAACAATTCAATTAAATTATTTTATTTATTTATAGAATTTACATAATTTTCTTTGAACTGACTCATTTGTATGGACTTAAAACATTCAAGTTGCTCAGAAAAGTAACATTTTAATCTTGAAATCATAATCAAATAAAAACAATGCAAACTTTGAACATAGGGGAATCTGTGGAGGCAAATAAAGGCTCCCTTATTTTAAAGTGCTCATATTATGCTCATTTTCAGGTTCATAATTGTATTTAGCGGTTATATCAGAATAGGTTTACATGGTTTCATTTTCAAAAAACACCATATTTTTGTTGTACTGCACATTGCTGTAGCTCCTCTTTTCACCCTGTGTTCAGGTCTCTGTTTTAGCTACAGAGTGAGACCTCTCACTGCTGGAACATCTTTGTTGGGAGTCGCACATGCGCAGTAGCTAGGTAAGGACTACTAGCCAATCAGAAGCAGAGTATGAGGGCGTGCCCTGACAGTACCTAGGTACGGACGGACTACTAGCCAGTCAGAAGCAGAGTATGAGGGTGTGCCCTGACAGTACCTAGGTAAGGACTACTAGCCAGTCAGAAGCAGAGTATGAGGGCGTGTCCTGACAGTATCTAGGTAAGGACTACTAGCCAGTCAGAAGCAGAGTATGAGGGCGTGTCCTGACAGTACCTAGGTAAGGACTACTAGCCAGTCAGAAGCAGAGTATGAGGGCGTGCCATGCTAGCAGCTAGGCGAGCATTATAACGTGTGTTCCAAAGTGACCACGTTTGTCTCTGAAGTAAAGGCTGGACTACAATAGAGCTGTTTGGAGCAGTTGTTGAACAGTGTTTTCTGTTGGAGAGGGTAAGTCCCTTTGGGGGGGACTTTGGGCTTTTCACTTGGTAAACCTATAACGTGCACAAAAAGATATATAATACTGTACAGGAAAGGGAAAAAGCCAAAAAGCATAATATGAACACTTAAAATTTTAAGCAAGTATGGGTGGTCTCTAGCTTACCTGGTAGAGTGTGCGCCCCTTATAGGCTCAGTCGTTGCCAGTGGCCTGGGTTCAAATCTGACTCAAGGCACTTTGCTGCATGTCATCCCCCTCTCTCCCATTTCCTGTGTCTCTTCAGCTGTTCTAAATAAAGGAACCCTAAAAATGATCTTTAAAAAAATGTATAAGCAAGTGAATATCTCACTGTGAAATGTAACCACTACTGAATGATTTATGTTGAAATACTGAATTGACAGCATTGAAATGTTTTGTTGAAATGCTTCTTTGAAAACTTGAGTTTTGAGATATAACACGAACAACTGAATTTGATCCAACTTGAAAAGTATATTTCTTCTTTTGGATATTGGACACTATCTGATTTGTTAAACCCTAAAAAAAAATATCTATTTGAATTTTGAAATGACCATACGATTCAGATACATCGTTTTTAAAATATTATCTCAAATAGTCTATTTCTGTGCTTTCAATTTCAATATTATGGGTTTAATAGTGAATACATTTCAACGCGTGGTATTCAGTTGCTCATAAAATTATGATGACCTTTCTACGTTATAATCAACAAACAACTTACAACGCATGGAAACATTGGTAAGAAACAGCTAGAATATTGAGAACATGCAAAGTGCAGTGATGTTTTAGACATTTAGTTGGTTAGTTGTGTTGCCTCCCTCTCCAGCTTCACGTCCGACCTCCTCAGCTAACTGAGCTGCTGTCTGAATCTTTTCAATATTCCTTCATATTTGGGTAGTCTATATTAATTTGCTACTAAACAACATACAACATTTTTTTGCTGCACATTTCATACGGAATATAAACGATAGCAGTTAGCTTTTTTTTATAACAATGTGATGCTGTGCACATTGTTACCCCTGCATTGAAACATATATTTCACAGGTGATGTTAAAATTTAAAACATTATCAGTGTGAAGGTTCACACATAGTGATCAATGAATAATAATCTCATATTTCTCATGATGTGATTGGTCCCACGGAAGGAGCATATCATAGTTATCCTATTATATTGGAGGTTATGTAAATATGTCTGAGTGAGGATAATTGTCGTGCAACTGAAAAGTTTAAAACTGGACTAAATGCAACTTAAAAGTGAGTTTTTTTTTTAAAGGCTGTCATGTCTTTTAACAGCATTTCAGAAGCTGTGTTTAAATGTAATACACGTCGAAATGTGGTCACTGATGCTGTTGAGCCAAGATTTATATTTAAAATATATGTCTAAAAATGTATACCCAGTTCAGAAGATTGAGGTGTCCAGCAACTTTCCCATGCAGAAACTCGAGCGAAGATAATTACCTCTTCTGAAGAATCCATCATGTTTTTAATCCTCCGTGTCCTCCTTGGTTACTAGCAACTGCATGGAGGAGGGGTGGGGGTGCGATTACGGAAGGCTTGTTTCATGTCGATGCAACAACAGTGTTGTTGTCATTACTTAGAATTCCTCATGGGGGCGACAGAAAATACAGACTACTAGCCTTCATTATTATTATAACTTGGTGGGACTACGAGGTCATCAGGTCTGTCAGTAAAATACGTTTCATCCGTTTGATTGGTATATTTGTGACCACCTGGATTTTGTTAGAGGTTAAAGCTGAATATGTGTATTTTAAACATGTAATGTATAAGATTCCACCACTTTACCAGTGCTGGTAAATGATGAGTGGATTATGATAAATAAAACTTTATAGTGTTAAGTTATTGACTATTTACTCCACCACCACCTGCTGCTGCTGCTGAAAGATAAATGTCATACTCCATTGACTAACCCTGAGTTGGGGTTAAGGGTTAGACTTTTTTAAACCTGCTTTCTGGAACAGGCCCAAACATACATCTGCCACTGTATTCTTGCAAAACTCATGAAAATGCTGATCAATAGAGATAGAGAGACCTTTGTTGGTGGTGAGCTCACCATGGGGAGTGTCTGTGGTTACAGTGTTAAACCTCTGCACCGGGCTGCCTCTCTCACAGTGAGATTTTAATGACTCCTTGTTGATTCAAGCTATTGTATTTTTAATCCCTGACACTTAGTCTGATACCTTTGGTAAGCTGCGGTGCAGTGTCTGAGTGCATGCGTGTGTGCAGTGTTTTTCTTGGCAGCGTGGCTGACATAAGCCACGGTTACACTTGTCTTTTCAATGTGACTTTTGTGATCAGATGCACCAGATCGGAACTCAGCTGTGTCCACAGACTGTGAGTGTGTCCACATGTGACACTTCAATGCGACTTGCCTGATCGAATATTTATCGTCTCTCAGATTTGGTGGTTCAGGTGGCACCTTGATCGTTTTTGGCAGCTGCTGCTGCTGTGGTCCTGCTCGATGTCCTGCACTGCTACAACTATTATTTTATTCATAGTTCAATTATCTGTATTGTTCCTATAAGTGCCAAAACATATCATACCAACTGCTATGATAATTATGTATCATATTTCTGTATATCTGTATCAGTTTATCTGTGTCCCAACAGATAGCGCAGATAGCCACCCACCCAGAGCCAGGATCTGTCTGAGGTTTCTGCCTGTAAAAAGGAAGTTTTTCCTCGCCACTGTCGCACCAAATGCTTGCTCGTGGGAAATTGTTGGGTCTTTGTAAATTACAGAGTCTGGTCTAGACCTACTCTATCTGTAAAGTGTCCTAAGCAGAAGCAGCATTCAGTTTTTATGCTCCACATATCTGGAACAAACTCCCAGAAAACTACAGGTCTGCAGCAACTCTCAGTTCTTTTAAATCAAAGCTAAAGACCTATCTTTGTGATGTTGCCTTTCTTTAAATAACTGTTCATTTCTTATACTGAAGTTGCATTGATGACACTATATGACATTCTATAACTGCTCTTTAATGTTTAATTTCTTATACTGCACTGTAACTTGTATTCACGTCTTTTATCTAGTGGTATTTTTGAACAGATAACGGACATATTTCTGAGAATTTCTCCAACGTGGGTGTGACATAGATTAAAAACAGGATTTAGAGGAGGAAGAGAAAAAAATTTCCTCCGGCTATGAGAGCTATGCGAAAGCCTCGAAAATACAGATAACGGACATATTTCTGAAATATTACCTCTCAAAAAACACGGGTGTGACAATAGATTATCCATACAAGGACCACGTCTGTGAACTGGTCAGATTTAGTCTGTGAACTAGATCAATAAGAAAGACAACGTCTGTGAACTTGTCAGATATTTCTGTGAATTTATCAAAAGACAGACTGTGAACTGTCCCGGATTTAGCAAGGTTTACCGAGCTTTGTAGTGACGGCTATATCGTAGAGAAAAGTAGAACTACTGCAATCTTGTAATGGGTAACAAAACACCAAGTCACCTGAGCCTAAAGAACCTGTGGTCGGAGAAATGTTTTTTTTTTTTTTATCATTTTGACCTGCTCTTTAATGTTTTAATTAGTTTTTTTTAATCGTTTTCTAACTGCTCTTTAATGTTTTATGTAAAGCACTTTGAATTGCCCTGTTGCTGAAATGTGCTCTATAAATAAAGCTGCCTTGCCTGAGATAACTCCTGTTGTGATTTGACACAATGAATAAAATTGAATTGAATGGAATTAAATTAAATTAAATTATTCTTTTTCTCAGTGCACAGTTGTGTCAGACCACAGTGCCATAAGACAGCGGGTTTCAGCTGTGCTCCAGCCCCGGTTTTCCTCCCTTCCCTTTGCTCTTGCGGGAGAGCTGGAGAGGAACTGAGAGGAACTCCCTTGGGGGAGATGACGTGAGACCAACCTTTGATAACTTGTCCAGGTTGTGCCCACATGCTGTCCCCACCTCACTGACAACCTCGGCATGTGGTCTGGCTGATTGGATCCCATAGCAAGCAAGATCAGATCTCAAAGCGTACAGACTTGACAGTTATTGCGTCCTGGCATGATCGGATGGCAAAAGTTGTACTGAGCAAACAATGGCCATGGTCTTAGAGAAGGAGAGTTACAAACTATTGCAGGAAAAAAGACACATTAGTCATGTTTCCATTTAATTTTAAGCAAATTTTAAGCAAACTTTTAAAATGTTGCATAAGAAAAGAAAAAAAAGAAAATGCAAATCAGAAGCATTTCCATCAACTGGTTTAGAGCAAATAAACTAGACTACGCAAAGCATAGTTTGGTCACAAGTGGACGTTACGCATGGTTGTAGATTGCAAACTGGCTTGCTAAATCAAAGAGTTTAGAAGCTAAGTTCTTTGGCTAAATGGAGAGAGGGAGCATTGGACAAGTTGGCCACCTGTGCAAAATCCAGGTTGTGGTAGAGACATTTGGTGTCAGTGAGACAACCGTTCACCGATGTGTAGATGTGGTGTGCAGGGCCATACCATTCAAGCTGTTGAACCAATTCATCAATTTACCCGACGTAGCTGAGGCTCAGGCTACAGCGCACCGCTACGCCACTACGCACCTTGTGCTACAAGTGTATGGGGCCCTGGATGGGACCTGTATCCCATCTGATGGATACCAGGACTATAGTCATGTGATTTACATGTTTACTACCTCACAACTTATTCGGCAAAGCTGTTTCCATCTCCCATTTTGCGCATTAACTGTTTTTTAAAAAGGCAAAAACCACTTCAAGCGAGCGTGAAAACCTTTTTCCGAATTTGGCTGTTTCCATCAACATTTTCTAATGCGATACTTCAAAATGCGCATGAAAATACATTGATGGGAACATGACTAATGATACATGCTTACTAAGGATCTCTTCAGTGGGCTGTATCACTGCCCCACTAGTCTGGATCAACAAAAGTACATTTCAAGAAGGGTGTAAATGTTCCACCAAAACAAGTTCCTTCCCGAGACTATTTTGCAGAGCTACTGTCACTGTGTCTGGAGCTTAGTGCCGCCCAGGATAATTGTGATTGGTTTAAATAAATGCAAACAACCCAGAGCGTTTTCGTTATCTCCTATCCCACTTCCGGGATTGCTTCCTTGTTGCCGGAAATTTTGCCATATGGCCTTCTTTTCGGCTGGATGTCCGTTACCTTCAGCTTTCTTTGTGTTGGAATTTTAAACAAAGACAGCTAGCTGGACTATCTGTTCAATCTGAGTTTTCTGTTGCACGACTAAATCAACTTTTAACGTACACGTTCCACCAAAACATGTTCCTTCCCGAGGCTATTTTGCAGCGGGACCACGGCTCTGTGCAGCGCTTAGCGCCGACCAATACGATTGTGATTGGTTTAAACGAAAGCCAATAATACAGAGCACGTTTCTTTCCCACCCTGGAATGTTGTGTGGACTAGCCAGACCCTCTTCCGCTGCACTGTGGAGGAAGGTCTGGCAATGCAAGACTAAGCTAGACCTTACTCCACAGCGCTGTGGAGGAAGGTCTGGCCACTGATTCTACTGCAACTGCTAATTACAAGAAAAGGCATATCATAAAGTGTGTTACAACACAATCAAGGTGGGAAAAATAACAGCATCAGAGCAGTAAAGAAATCATACACAATATGAAAATGTACCAAAAAAATTTAACCAAGCAAAAAACATCCTTTGAAGTGAGATGCACCTTTGTACTTTGCTGGAGAGAGCAGAAATAAACGTTTACATGAAAGTACTGTAAAGGTTTGGAGCAGCTATCAGACTAGATGTATATCTCTAATCTCCCTGATGACAACATGGTGCTTGTTACAGTACATGGTTTACACATGGGCTGTGTTTGTGTGTAGAGTGTATATGAAAAACACCACTTACAAAATGAATCAGACAGATTCATTGCAAATGGAAACAAAGGTCCGGAGTCAGCTGCGATCCGATCTGATCCTCTGCGTATCATCAGATAACATGCAGAGCCACCCAGAGATTCCACAAAAACCACATCTGCTCAGCACATGACCCTGTAGCCATGCCATACAGTACCGTACAGCAGCTAGGCCAGCTCTTCAGAGACAGCGGGGCTCGGCTCTAATGCCCTTGAGAAACACAGACATGAGGTATGAGACTGAAGTGATGGTATATGGAGAACAAGTCGGGAACTGACAGCACTGACGAGGCTATCAGTTATTGATTTGTGGTGTATTGTTTAAGCATGAACGTGTGCTTCGATGATCTCTTCCAGATGATGATATACATGATGATATCTCACTGCCTGCTGATTATGTGACTTAGAAGATGCTTTGTGGTGTTTCAACCAGAAGTAAATACACACCTTGCATCCTTTGATGTCCTGGCTGTGTTTGCCCTCCTATATATCGCCCTCACATGCAATCTCTGCCTAACCCACAAACTCTTTTTTACCCTGCGCCTGTATATGTGCACTAATGAATCCATGCTTTAACAACTCAGAGTGTGCATGTGCTGTATGCAACATATTTTTCTGTATCTGTGTCAAAGCGGAAACAGGTCTCTCTCACTGCCAGTAAAGTCCCATTAATCACACTTGAAGCCACAAGGCAGGCCAGGCCAGTGGATGGGACCGTATGTCTGTAACTTTAAACCACAATGAATTGCCGCTTATGAACATGGTCCGTCCTCCATTGATCACGCATCTGGATCCCATTGTTTTATGCCCCGACATCAGACAGTCATCTGGAGCCCATGGAAGAAGAGGGAGGGAACGGAGTGGAAGAAGGGCACTCCGATTACTGGTAGAGTGATTAATCATAAAGATATTGGAAGTAGGATGAAGCAATGACAGAGTTGGACCATAATGATAATGGCTGCTCCTCTGGGTCTAGGGTTGTAAGATCGGGGGACTGAGGCCAAAATGTGAACGTGAAGCCTGGACAAAAGGTTAAAGGGTAAGACATGAACTGTAACCTGAGAAGTTAAGGTAAATTAGCGCTTTGCGTTAGCAGTCATAGCTCTGTTTTACATTAGCATGAGAAAGTTATTGCTCTGTAAGAGCAATGCAGATCACCTGAGCCTGAGGTCTCATGTCTGATTAGTATCAAATGCAGCAAATACTTTATGAAGAATAACTGAATCGCATGCTGTCAATTTTGGAGAATGTACATTGGGTCTCTGCATAAGTAGATATATACATGTGAAGATAGCACACAAGAAAAATATAACTTCAGCTTAACATTTCACAATGCAATTATGTTAGTTAGTGCACATTAAAACTGACTATAGCAATTTAAAGCTTTAACATCTTTTAGTTGAAAGACTACATACATCTTAAAATCATTTTGACTTTCACGTTCTCCGACAGATGATGGTAGTATGTGTCAATATGAAGTTATAACGCAGGCTTTGGGGGAAAAAATCACTGTAACAATGCTGTGTGCAGTAACTAGTTAAACCCAGCAGAAGTTACCTGCAAGTTTATTATTTTAATCATCATCAACTCCATGATTTCTTGCATTGTGATCAGAAGAAATGCATTATTTAATAAACAAACAATGCTGTTGAAGTGGAATTTGCGGCAAGAAATGTAGTACCAAGCTAGCAAGAGCTATGTAGGGTGAAATCCTTTACATTACAGGTGTTATATGCAGGGTCACAAGTGAGGTGCCAGCAAAGGCGGCTTGTCTACTTCCACCCACAAACTTAAGCCGATTCGTCTATACCCAAGCAGTCACAAATTACATACACCCATAAATTACATTCACTTTAAACATTGGATGAAGTGATTCTTTTCTCTAATACAGATGATACTGTGTCATTTTAATTAATTACAAAATAGTCTAGAAAAAAAATTGATGATTACTTCATGAATCCTTTATGTTAGCAATTATAACGTTACCTAGCTTGTTTGGTAGCTTGTTAAATACCTTTTTGGATAGATAGTTAGCTAACTTGCTAATTCCACCCAACATGCTTTCCAACCCGGTCTCACGCCAGTTTGTGAAATAGTCATGTTATTTTGATTTATTGATTCGTGTACAGGTCATGATTTTCTCGTTTATTTCGTGTACAGGTCACGATTTTCAAACGTTATCATTTCACGAACTGCCATGACACCGGGCTGGTTTGGGGGATGGAACAATTACAAATTAAACGCCACATGCCGGCAACAACAACAGGACCGACCGCCACTCGCGGCCACAATGGGGAAATTAAATGCCACACGCCGGCGACAACAACAGGACAGACCGCCACACGGGGACACAATCCGCTGTCTCTGTGGCACGCAACAACGGGGACATGAAATGCCACAACAACGGTTGAGGTTAGGAAGAGAATAACGCGGAAAGGAACTGCAACACGCCGGACGCGATCCCCGGTCTCCGTATTGTTTGACCGGATTTTCTGCTTTTCATACTACTCCCTACCATTGTCGTGCTGAAGTCACGAAATATGCTTCCCATTTAAATACATTAAATTAAAATTCACTTCGCTTTCACTGGTTACAGAAAATGAGCCGGCTGGCTAGTTATCTAGCTAGCTTGCTAGGAGGCTCAGTTCTAAGTTCAGCATGATCTGTATTAGCGAAAAGAATCACTAAAAAGTAAATAAAATTTTAATTTTATTAAAGTAAATAAAATAGCTTGCTACTTACTGGAGTTCCACAACTACACATTTCCTCTACAACTGTACAGTTGTGGCTGTATTGTTTGTGTCCCCTTCAAAAATTGCTCTTGAGAATTTTTATATTTACATATATATGAGACTGAGAGGAGCTGTTGAAATGCAAAATGTTTAAAAATGAAAATCAATACAAGTCTCTTGTGATTTGAGTGAGACTCTCCAGATGGTGGACACAAGACAAAACTCTACCTTCTTTGCCTTCATGCTCTACCATTGCTCACAACAACACCAGCCCATGTTCAAAGGAATTCACTTAACGGATGAAGTGTGAGTTGCAACTGCTTTTCCAAAACCTCTCACCCTCTATCCTTGTAGGACCTTCAAAAACAAACCACTGCAAATATATTCTTTCTCTCTTTCGTTCAAATCAAAGAGAATTAACTTTATGTGGGCACAAAAGTCTTACTCAATTAAAAATACAGAAGTACTAGCATCAAAATGAACATAAAGTATCAAAAGTAAAACTACTCCTTACATGCAAAATGACCCCACTCAGAGGATTTACTCTCTATATCTTATTTGAACATTATTGATGCATTTATGTAAGCAGCTTTGTGAACTAGTTCCATTTAAAAACATTAACTACATGTTTTAAACAGCGGCTGTTACATTAAATAGGAGGGTCACATGACTACGGTCACATGACTAAACCTCCACCGTGCGCAAGTTAATATAACAGTCATATCGTTTTCGATGTCTTTGGAAATCAACCTATAATGTTGTTTAGATATGAGGATGTGTTGTGTAAAACATATGTATCATAATAATAATGTAATAATGTAACATAATAATGATTTTAAAAAAAAGATGTATTCTTATAAGTTTATAACAATAGTTTAGGCAATAAAAATACTTAGGGTTAGTAAAACATCAGGGATCGGCTAGAAATGATTCATGTAGAACCTCTAAAATGAGGATGTAACATGACATCACAGATGACTAGTCTATAGCATCTACAGGATTTGCTCCGGTGCCGCCGGAAATGTCCGTTACCTTCCTCTTTCTTTATGTTGTAATTTTAAACTCTGGTGGATTTGTGAGGACTATGGTTAACTGCTCCTCAGATCTCTGCAGGGTAAATCCAGACAGCTAGCTAGACTATCTGTCCAATCCTTTGAACGTACACATGTTCCAGCAAAACAAGTTCCTTCCTGAGACTATTTAGCAACGGCACCGTTGCTCTGTCTGGCACTAAGCACCGCCAAAGATGATTGTGATTGGTTTTAAAGAAATGCCAATAAACAAGAGCACGTTTTTCTCCCATCCTGGAATGCTGTGCGGACTAGACAGACCTTCCTCCACAGCGGTGTGCAGGAATGTATGCGAGACTACTGCATCATAGACTAAACCTCGGTTCATTTCAAAATGAACAGTTGACTTTTGATTTCACACGGGACACAAACCCCGGTCCTAAATGAAAATCTTGTGTTTGTTTGTCCCATTGACCACCATATATTGGTCAACACATTAATGAAATCAAGTACAACAATTAACTTACTCGGCGGAGATTGCGATTAAGTTTCGGCAAGAAAAAGTGAGCGTTACGTGGTGACGAAAGTTAGGTTTAGTCATCGTAACAACTAGCTTGTGGTTTGTATTGAAACACTCCCAAGGAACACCCATTCCCTAGGTAAAAGTCTTTTGTTTTCCCCAGGAAGCAAACTCCGCTCCCTGGCTTGAGAGTCTTGTGTGTTAACGCCCACCCATCACCCCAACCACCTTTTGGACTTACAGAGGTCTGACAAGAACTTTTAGGGGTCAATCAATGTCTTGTTTGTTTATAAAATCTACTATCATTCTGATTAGATATACTGAGAGCAAAGCGGAGATCTCAGTAGGACCATGAGTCTAGGGTTCCAGAGAATATCAACAGATGAACAGAACAGATGAACATCAAACATTTTGGGCTATCTTTGATCTGTGGATTAAAGTAATTGATGCTGAGTTTTATGGGATGGAGTGTGCTTTGTGTATGGAATATGTTCTCCGGCTGTGTGAGGCTTTGCCTGTAAGAATCTGGATGACTCATTACATCCCCCCCAGCCCCCATTAAACTCCAGCTCTGGTCAGACGCCCCCAATCCTGCTCTGGCACCTCTCCTTCTGCCCCGTTCAGGGCGATAAGCCCCAATTATGATTGCCCTCGTCCGGAGTTCACACACACACACACACACACACACACACACACACAAGCACACACACGCGCACACACACACACACACACAAACATGCACACAAGCACACACACGCACACATGCACACACACAGTGAGAGGTCTGATGGTCAGGTGCCCCAGACAGCATTCCCCTGTGTGATTAGGCTTAGTGAGCCATCTCCCTTCTCCAACCTGTCGCCAGTAGCTCTGCTTGGCCTTAACACCAAGCCAGCCGGCTATACAACACCACTGTCTGTGTGTAAGTATGTATCCAAAATCTAGGCAGTGTGTCAAATTTCTCTTTCACATTGATCTAAACTGTGTGTGTGTGTGTGTGTGTGTGTGTGTGTGTGTGTGTGTGTGTGTGTGTGTGTGTGTGTGTGTGTGTGTGTGTGTGTGTGTGTGTGTGTGTGTGTGCGTGTGTGCTGCCTCCAACCCCTAAAGCTGTGTAGATTAGTGGCAGGACCCCACCAGAGCATGACAAGGCTTTTGTCTCTGGAGCTCAGTGGTTTTATGGCTGAGCACGCTCTTGTGTGTTATGCTTGTATGTGTGTGTGTCTGTGCTTTTATGTATTTGAAGGCATGTACCAGAAAAGTTATTTGTTGTCTTTGTTTCCTGGCCTTTATTTCTTAATCATAGTGCGGAATGGAAGGGGGTAAGGGGCTTGAGGTTTTTTTAAGTCAGGCTTGACACTGTATATGTGTGTGTGTGTGTGTGTGTGTGTGTGTGTGTGCATGTGTGCGTGTGTGCGTGCATGTGGGTGTGTGTGGCGGAGGGATTTGTAGCTCCACAGGCTGTAGGAAGCTGCTGTGTCACCAGCTGTCACTCAGTCGCCCGCAGGCCACTGTGTGTATTTAAGCTCATACCTGAATGAAAGTGATGGATTCTGTGCTAAGTTATCAATTACAGTTTATCATTAAATTTATTAGAAAATTAGCTACAGCCTTGGGCAAAGCAGTGCCTTACATTTATAAACAATTTTATCAATTTCTACTCCAGGTTTTAAGGCCATCAATAGCATATTTAGTAGGCAGACCTATCCCTAAAGCACTTTATAGTCTCAGGAAAATGTTGATGGAGAATCATCAAAAGATATCCCCTCTCTTAAATGAACTTCTCACCCATTCTTCTTCCCCCACCCCCCCAAGTACATAGAGTGTACATACCACATTTAACTGAGCATTAACCCTGTTGTCACTTAGTGACAGTGCTTGGTGTGACTGTGTGTGTTTCTTTGTGTTTTTATGTCTATGTGTGTGTGCTGGTAATTGGGGATTGTGGAGTTGACGCTGCGGTTTTCTGTGGAACTGTGATTCCGACTGGAAATACCAGAGCTCTGACCTCACAAAGCAAAGATCCCCAACCCTAAATCCCTGTCTGCCATCTGATAGTCCAACACAGACACACACACACAGGTGTACAGAGGAAAACCACAGAGACCCACGGTAAGTTGGGGATGTAGGGGCTGATGAGTAGTGCCAATATTGCATAAAATACCAAAACAAATTAAAAGAAATTCTCAGTATGTTCTGCTAAAAATGTTGCAAAACATTTTAATCTTATTTTTGTTCAGAATTATTTTATAATACAGCAACTTTTTTTGCCCTGTGTTTTGCCTCTCACACAGACATTCAGTTAATCCTGTAATTGCTGGAGCTTGTTCAGGCTAAAATCATATCTGATTATTGTGTGCTATATTATCATTTGTTTCTATTATCGAATTATCAGCGTTATCTGAGTCTCACTTCTCTATCAATGAAACAAAATACATTTTCTGGGTTGGTGCGTCACAGCCTCCTTTGCTATTTGTTTTGTCGTGCAATGCATTATGAAGCAAAAGCTGCTGTATCTGAAATAGTGTCAGATTGATGCAATCATATAAACTGCTTCACCAAACTATTGCCTTATTATTCATTTATGTCATCATTGTACAAACTAAATAAAACCCCACACCATCTGCCTCTGGCTGCAGATTTGTGGTGCTGTATGTTCACGTTGTGCTTCAGAGTGATAAGACCAGTGATGTGATTGGCTGAGAGTGTATTTATTAATCAACACACCCTCTGATCTATATTTCACTTCATCTAGCCTTATTTGCACTTTGCGCTGCTGCACCTACATGAACCAAAATACCATGTTGCGCAGGTTGTTGCCCATAATATTTGCAGGTCTTGATGATTAAAGGATGGATTGCCTAATTGGCTAGATTATTAGTCATGCCAAAGAGATAAAAGACTGTTACATCATGAGAGGTCTTTTTGATAGAATATGATAATATTACACACATATTATACACAGTTAAATGGAAAAGATTGGAGCCTACAATGCAATACAATACTGTGCCCTCCCCACAGCCCTCCCCTGGCTTAATGTATCCATGTTTTAACTCAAAAAATAAAATTACTACATTATAGTTTGTAAATTATGATAGCATACTGTTTAATACCCTGTATACACTGTTCTTATTTGTAACATTGTAACAAGGGTCCTTCTAAATTCTAAAGTTCTTGACTATGTCTTAACATCACTGCAAGGTTAAGGGCTGCAATTAACAGCATGTTAGATGGACAGTAAATGCTGCTGTTACACCCACATTGCTTTGTATGTGTATGAATTGTATGAGTGTGTATGTGCAACACATTTTCACTCCCATCGCGTAAAATACGGACACTTGGGCATGTGCCTTTGCAGTTGTTATTGGTGTTAAAAGTCTCCTTTAGCGTCATATATAAAATCGCTTTGTCGGGACTCTTGGGGTCACTTTTGGTGCTCTGGGTCGGGACGTACGTTTAACTGACATGCAGCACAAGAACGGGACAGTTAGGTTTAGGAAAAGATCGTGTGTGGGGTTATAAAATGTACCTTTCAGTGACACATGGGACAAAACGGGACACGAACCCCGGTCTCCTGGGGGAAAGTCCTGTGTTGTTTGACCCGTCCACCACCCCAACCAACCTCCCAACGTAGCATTTCAGTCTTTCATACTACTTGCTAACATTGTTGCTCTTCATACTACGTCATCTTACAGCAACGTGTTCCAGCTGCTGCTCTGCCCGGTGCGTTCCATACAGACGCTGAAGGGTGCTTTTTGCGTTGTACCTGACGCTGAGAGCCTACTAAGCATATGTATTTGACGAGTTGGGACTGAGAACAGTTTGGTATGTGTGTGCACGTTGTAGCCTGGGCAGCAAAAGAGCAGCACATTCGTGGTAAATCCCTGGCGGCTGAGTCTTGGTGACACCGAGCGGTGACGTGGTTCTGCACCCTTAGAAAACAGAGGAATGAACCAAATTAAATTCTGCTGTGAGTTTGTGTGTGTTTATGTGTGATCCAAAATGACACTGCGCTGGACGGGGAAGGCGGTGAGAGCGAGGCCCAGCAGGCTGGAGCTGTCAGCTGTTGTTGTTTTCACACTAGTACTGTGGTAATGCCTGGAATACGCAGCTGAAGGCAACTATTTGATTTCCTGCACAGCAGAAATGGTTCTGATAAGGTCTGAACACACGTTGACACACACACTTACTATGCAATTTGCTCCTTGTCACCTCAACGATGGCATAGGGCAGTCCTGTCGACAGGCACATGGGAAATTTGAGCTTTCAGTGCTGACACAGGCCGCCAGCACATACAAACAGTGTTTCTCACTTTCTTCACCTGAGTGAGCAAACTGTGCTCTGCTGAATGACACTGAGGAATAAACACTAGGGTTGGGTACCGAAACCCGGTTCCACAATGGATCCAGTTCCTACGCAAACGGTAGTATTCGGACCAGATTAGAACACAAATTTCGGTTCCTCATTTCAGTTCAGACTGTAATATTTAAAAAAAAAAAAAAAAAAAATACACCATGAAAGAGCCTTTCTTTGATGTCATTCTTCAGTTTTTCAAGAATCGGTTTAGGAATCTGAATCGTTTTAAAAGTACCGGTTCGGCATCGGAATCGTAAAAATTCAAACGGTACCCAACCCTAATAAACACATACATAATTGTGGCTTCTGTCACTGGAAACAGAGGAAGTCACAGCCAGTAAATGTGGGGAACAAATGGGTAGACCTACGCTATAGCCAGCACCTACGTAGTCAACGCCTCAAGGGCCCGCACCTGTCTCCACCTCGGCCTTCTTTCTCCCTCTTTTTCCCTCATTGTTGAATAACCAGCGTGTGTGACCCAGGCAGGATAGAAGTGAAAGGGTACTCCAGGAGGCCAGGCAATAAGCCTGTAACAGGGGCCAAACATTATGAATCCAAAAAATTTAGATTGATGGTGCACATATTTGGACAGTCTCTCATTGAAGGCATGTATTGTGTGACAAACAAAAATAGAAAACTTAATGGGGTGGGTTCATACCCAGTCTTGTCTGCACACCTCAGCACACCTGACCAATCGCTGATATGAAGTGGGCATGATTGTTCGAATGTGGGTTTCTGAAAGTTACAACAAAGGTGCTTTATTTTCTCATTTTAATACATGAGAAACTAAGTTGTCAGGAAAGTACTCCAAAGGTAAGAACATCATCTATTGTAGAGCTCCAAGCACTGGTGGGTCCAGAGAGGGGGGCCCGGGGCAGCACCTGCCCCCCTGAAATATGATTGCCCCCCCAATCCATTGGGCTAGAGTGCTGTCAATCTGACAAATTTGATTTCCATTGGATCAGAGTACTGTCACTTTGCTGCCTGTTCTGCCAATCACTGCTTTTCAATTTGGTTAATGGATATATACTTTAAACACACATTGTATGGAAACCGTGTAACTTGTTGACATTTTGGGGCCAGTTTAGAAGAAAACATATTGAACTCACTGTAGAGCACTTGTTGCTGTAAGAAATGCATTGTGTATTGCACTTTATTTCTGTTCTGTTTCCTATTATCTGAAACCTGTGTACAGCAAGGTTTTCTTTGTTGAAGTCTGAGACAAGTTTGTTGGAAGTGTATTGCACATCATTTTTATACAGTTCTGTGTTCTTCCCAGTCCTTGTCACATGATCAGTTAATGTTTCCATGATGACTATCCAAGTTTTTGCCTTAAGAGCCCATAGAAAAAGTGTATTGTAATTGGATACACAATTTGTTAAAAAAAAAATAAAAACAGGTGAAATTAATAATGAATGTGTTTTGTTTAGCAAAATTAGATTGTGTTGTTTTATCCTATCCAATTGTTCCTATATTTCTAAGCAGATTTTCAATGCTGTATTCTGATAAAATCCCCTGGGCCCCGACTGATTATTGCGCCCCCCCCCTCCATGCCACCCCACTTAAAAAATCCTGGAATGGCCCCTGGCTCCAAGGGGGTTGTGAGAGAAGACTATGGGGAAAGTATAGGCTCTTTAAAGCTGTCCAGCATAATGGGATCATTCGGCATCACCTGTATGCAGTATTTTGCCTGTTGTACAAGTTCACTAACATTTTTAGCCATGCTAGCAGCATGGCTCTAGGGAGGGTCAGTTGATTGGTCCACCACTTTGTTCCAGACTGTAACAACTATTATATGGATTTCCACGACATGTTGTACAGACATTAATGGTCCCCAGAGAAATAATCCCACTGATTTAGGTGATCATCTGACTTTTCCTCTAGCACCACTATGAGGTTGGCCTTTTTGCCTTTTAGTGAAATACCTTGACAACTTGTGGCTGGATTGCCTGATTGACTGTAGATTCTTAGTCTTGTCAAAGAGATAATAGGCTGTTAACTTAAAAAAGGACGTTCCTTTTTTGATGGAATATTATCAAAGAGAAATGGAGAAGATTGGAGCCTTCATTTTGTAAAACTGTAAATACATGTTAGCGTTGTAGTGTAGCTAATGTTGGAAAGCTAAGAGGGCATGTGGGAGATTACTGTTTCAGTACTCAGAACCATTAAAAAGGTTAAAGTTGTAATTTTATCACATGACGAGATTGTCTCCTGAACTCATTCATGCTTGATAATCTCATAGAGACAGTCATTATATTTTGATCAGATTCCACCCAACTATGCAGGACTGTGTTTTGATTATTTTTGTATCAGATGTCTGAGCAGAGACATCATTCCACTGTGGTGTGGGAGAATTTTTCTCCAAAGTCTATAAAACCTGCAGTGAAACGTGCTTCGCCCTGTCTGCAATCATAACTTCACAATTTCACCAGCATGACTTTCAGGGGAGAGTGTAAGTATCCCTTCATGGTCAAAACCTTGTTCCGGTGGCATTTCCACCCGGACAAGAGAAGCACTCTGTGGCAGCTGATTTTTCCAGCCTTTATGCCAGCTTGAGTGTGTGCACGGTTGAAGTGTGTGGTCAGTGTTGGCTTTTTGCTGAAAGCCAAAGCTCTTCCAAAGCCACAGACAAAGCCACAGCAGGTGGATGGGTAGCAGGGTGGAGGAGAGGGGGGAGGGGGATTGGGGGTTACAGAGGGCTCAATGCCTCTCCTCATCACGCTTCTTGACTCTGAAGAAAAGGCTGATTAATCGGAGCCTAATAGGATGGAGAGGCCACACTCATCCTTTTACTGCTGCTGGACAGGCCTGCAGGACACCGACTGACAGACAGGACAACAGACGAGAAAGTGAGGAGGAAAACCTTTAAGGGACTTTGTGGAAATAATGCTTCACATCAACAGAATGCATGACACATTCTTAAGTCGTTACTTTTTCATCATGTCCTCTGAACACGAGACTGACATTGACTGCAATAGAACTATGGTTATCCTCAACTCTGTCTTATTCGTAATAGATTTTTATATGAGACTTTTTATATAAGATATTTTACTAATATGAGATCAAATCTGATCCTGGCGGAGGTATTCCTGCTACTTTGATTTGATAAAGTGCAAGAAAATCAGACCCTGTTTGTTTGTCTAAAAGGAAGAAAGAGGAAATTGTGGTTAAAGTTTGGCTAAAACTAATTGGTTAAAGCAGTGTTTTATGGGCCACTGTGGTTCCGTGGAACATATTGCCACCAAATTTGTTATTATGAATGTGGTAGCAAACTGTTGCATAATCACACATCCAGCAAAAGCAATCGAAGCAGTCATTTAAAATGTGTTTTTGTCCACCTGATAAACGATGGTTCACTATTCACTCTCCTTTTAGCTCTTGTCTGTCTTTACCAACTACTTAGGGGAAATATATGTCTCATTAGCTGATAAATGGTCTTCTAAGGTCACCAGCTAACTGCTTACTGTGTCTGTTAGTTGTTTGGTGTTGGACAGTTAGCACACTGTGGGTTAACTGGAGCATTTTCACTGAAACAGCTGCCTGCTGTTGCTGGAAACAAGACGATGAGAGAGGTGAGACCGATTAAAAACAGTAAAGTTGTGGACTATAAAACCAAAACAGTGAGGTGAAGGACACTGAAGCACAGAAAATTCGCTCAAGTGATGTCACTTGAGTCAGCGCCAGTTGGGGCTGAAGACTAGTTTGGAAATGAAGTTGGGAGGAAGTGAACTTACCAGACTTCTATCGCCCGCTCCTCATCTCTGCTTGAGGCTAGTGGCTCAAGGCTACATTAGCGGCTATAGTGTTGCCAACTGTTTTTCAATGAAAGTAGCTAGCACTAGCTCCAAATGTTGCTAAAAGTCACCAGATGATGTCAAACGCTCATTTGCATATTGGTATATAACTCTGAGCAGCATGCATGGGAATGAAATACAATATAACATATTTTTTGCTTTTTTAAGTCGCTCATTTGTTACTAGTCGCTTTTGAGAAATAAAGTCGCTAAGAGGGTGCGAAAAGTTGCTAAATCTAGTGAGGAAGTCCCCAAGTTGACAACACTGGCACAATATCTCTATTGATTTAGGTTCTTTCTGTTTTAAACTTTCCATTGTGAGTCCGGCAGCATTACTGGAGTGCAATGCTAACTTGGGGGCTTACTAATCAACAATTACAACCTTGATACACACCGCAGTACTTACTGCATTAGATGGGAATGTTTTTCGTTGGTTAAGATGTTTGTTGATGAAGCATCACCCGCTGAGGCTGAGTGAGGGTGCCAGTGAGGTAGCCCATGGGTGACTGCTGTGGTCCTATGATGCCTGCCTGGCTTTGAAATGGACGCCTCTTGGGTCCTTTCAACCAAGCTCAGTCTGGCCCCTGGACCCTCACAGGGCCTCTGGGAGCCCGCTGTTGACTCCCCATTGTTTGTGTAAGTAAGTGTGTGTGTGTGTGTGTGTGTGTGTGTGTGTGTCCAAAGGGGTCTTTGGAGGCCTCCTGGGAGCGGTGACTCCTCTTTGTCTCCGGTTGGCCTGCTGTCAGAGTGTCTTTGTTATGACAGTTGGGCTGCTTTTATACAGACTAAATCACAGCTCTCAGCTGTTCATTTACTGGCCTAACCCCAGACAGCCCTCGTGACACCCTCCCCCCACACACACACACACACACACACACACACACACACACACACACATAACCAACATCATCCTATTTTACTTCATTGCAAATCTCTACGGTTTCTTCTCAGTAGAATGAGAAAAGAGGATGAGCGAAAAGGAGGATGAAGAAGAAGGCTAACAAAGCAAGACAGGGTAGGGGGGAGGCCAAAGGGCATTTGACCTCCGACCTTTGTGTTGTGGCTGGGGCACAGGGGGGTCAGAGGACGCAACAACCCAGGGTAATCAGTAACTACATGCTAGATACAGCATGCAAATAGAAAGAAGAGAACCAAAACCAAATGTATTTAAATTCAAATCTGATTTATCTGTGTGATGTGAAATGAACCTGTGTTGTCAAAGCAGTAAAGTAGCAATTATAGTTACATTGTGAGCATGCATAGCATAGCATACAATATATACAATACACACAAACATAACAGATTCCCTCTGAGGCCAATAGTCACTACAGCAGTCAAAGTACAGCAATAATTGGGCTCATCAGGAAAAAACAGTTTTTTTTTTGTTTTAATATACAATAAAGCAATAAATCATTGTATCCCTATCTATGCTTAGCTGTAAAACACATTTTCAAAAATGTGAAACAAAATTGCAAATTATTGCAAATGACCTAAAATGATTATTCGATTGTTAGATTACTGTCACTAGTTTGGAGGAAAATGACATCAATGTATCATTCATCATAAATAAATGAATTATAGATTTAGAGTGCAGAGAGAAAGAGAGCATGATGTCATCATTGATATCCACATTCAATATTGAACAACATTGATCTAGTTTGTGTTTGAAGAGGGACAACAGGAAATGCACACTTTTTTCTATTTGGTGTGTGTGTGTGTGTGTGTGTGTGTGTGTGTGTGTGTGTGTGTGTGTGTGTGTGTGTGTGTGTGTGTGTGTGTGTTTCTGCCTTCAGGGACACATTTCAGACTCGTGTCCGTTGATTTGACAGTTTTGGTGATGTCATAATGCATCATCAGTGCTACATGGAGCCATGTGGGGAAATGTAATTTTGACTTATTGCAGGTCGAGCAGTACTTTACTGCAACTGTTGTGTTTAACTATGTTCTTTGGTGTCACAAATAAATTATTTTATGAGCATTATTATGGGATAGTGTCAGTTTTGGGGACAAAACTCAGGTGCAGACTGGAGTTGGTAGTAAAGAATCTTATTTCAATGAAACGGTGAGTGTGAGCTGGCAGTGGGGGTTCTGGGTCCGAAGAAGGATTGGGGTCTGGGCTGTGTTCCTCAGTGCAGCTGCAGACTCGATGATCCAGTGCGTGGCGTGGCTATTGGCAGCAGATGAGTCCGAAGGTTATTTCTGAGGACAGAGATCTTCCAGTTAGTCACGTCAGGAAACAGGGCAGACAAGTAAGTACAGAGATGAGAAACTAGACTAGGTACAATAATCGAAAGCTGGCAAATGAGCATACTCAGTGGTAAGCAACAATCCCGCAGGAAGAGGAAAGTCAGACTGGTATTTGAAGGTAGATGATGGAGCAGGATGATTAGCAGGTGCACTGATTGGGATTGGTGCCAGGTGTGGGGAAGAGTCAGCGGGGGGGAGCATGCGGGAGGAAACCAAAACACAGACAGACAGACCCAAAACCAAAACATACCAAGCACACGGCAGACATCACAAAATGAAGAAATAAACCAAAACCTATTCACACACACACCAGACTGTCACCATGCGGAAGTCACGGCAGGCGGGGGCGTGACAGATAGTTACTATGTGATCACTAGGCTACATTTCACTCACTTCTCATTAAGGAACTACCAAAACACACTGACTAGGACAAGTACAACATACTATATATATATATATATATATATATATATATATATATATATATATATATATATCACTTCCCTGACATTCTATAATCAGCAGATATATTTAACAGTAATTCAGCTTTTGGATTTATATTAAAATCACATATCTGCTACCACCAAAAACAAACTTTTAAGTGGCCTCCATCCAAACATGCAATGTGTACATTGGATCACAATGTATTACTTTAAAATAAAGAAAAATCAACATTTGTGCCACCTTTTCCATTGATGACTTCCCCACAAACCGAACTGCACTCATTTACAAAACAGAACTTAAAAATGATGACATTGGTTTCTTGTTTCGCCATACAGTGTCGTCTTTTCAATGATGTATATGAACCTGTCCATTTTTTAAGCCATCCCTAACACCAGGTGGCCTTTTTCTTTCTCATTCTCTTCTTCACACTTCTTCTATCTCTCCCTCTTTACAGGCAGTAGGGTGGATGAGGTTCATCCTAAGAAGGAGAGAGAGACAGAGAGAAATTAAGAAACAGTGGGAAACAGGGAGAGAGGAAGAGACTTGTCGAAATTGTCAGAACTCTTCCAGGGGTCACGGACTGTGTGTGTGTGTGTGTGTGTGTGTGTGTGTGTGTGTGTGTGTGCACAACAGTTCATTTGTGCACGACTGTTTGTGTCACCCGAGAGTAAATGTTAGAGGGCCGAGAAGCATTCGTGTTACCAGGGTGATGGCACAGGAGTGTAAAGCCAGGGGCAATATAAAACCTGTGCTTTCCCAGAATGCCTTTGTGCCGGGCGTGTGTGCCAGCTCCTGTTGCCATGGGGATAGGGGGGTCATTAGGGTAACACATCCTGACTCAGACCTTTTCTCTCATGACCCCCTTTCACTGTGTTTCATGTGTCCAGCGAGAACACACATCGTCCATGCCTGTCTTTCTCTTGCACTCACCGTCTACATCTGTCACACACAGTCGTGCGCAGATGTGTGTGTGTGTGTGTGTGTGTGAGTGTGTGTGTGTGTGTGTGTGTGTGTGTGTGTGTGTGTGTGTGTGTGTGAGAGAGAGAGAAAGAGAGAGACTTGGAATGTGCATGAGTATGGGAGCTTGTGTCTCCTTCAGCAGTGGCACATGCTTGCAGCAATTTCACCTCAACAAACTGAATACAGTACAGTTACAGTTACAGTATTACAACACAGACACACAGCATTGGAGAGGCAGCAGTGGGTTGAAATTGCTGAGTGTTGGCGCAGGAGCTTGCATGCTTGTGTTTTTTGTGCAAATTAGATTTTATCCTGATTGTGAGCAACAGAGGATACTTAAGGACACAGCAGATTTAGTTCTCCGCTGCAAACTGATGGTTCAGTCAAACTCTGTATACTGACAGCTACTGTATGTGACTGCTCGGCATTTAAATCCTCTAAAATACATAAACAATAGAGAAAGTTAAGACTTTTGCTTGTAGGCGACCTGCCGTATTTCATGATAGCAGCAGTTATTTTGAAGAAAATATATACAAAATAACATAATATAATATAACAAGTGACACTCTTTTGGGATAACAGGGACTCCCCTGTTTTTCTTTTTGTTCTTTATTTCTAATAAAGGTTAGTATTTCTGTAATACTGAGATGCTATGCTATATTTAACTGTAATTTGACAGTTAGTAGTTACTTCATAGATTAAGATTTTGTACACAGCACATTCAAGACATGATTATTTTATAAAATATTGAGCATTGCTATCTGAGTAGATTTACCTTCAGTATTTCAGGTTTATAAAACTTTACAGGTGTGTAGTTGAGATCAAAATGAACAAGTTCCAAAATGGGTGTTCAGAGTAGAAAGAAGGGGGTAGTACGTACGGACAGGGCCCCCCCACTTGACCACGCCCTTGACTTGATTTGACTTTGATTACTACTTTTACTTAAGTAAAGGATCTGCATACTTCTTCCACTTTTATTGATAATCAACTATTCAATAACTGTATTATTTGAAAACGCTTTACACAGTGGGCATGCTCTCTCTGTTGCACTTCATTTCACTTTGGTTTGGCTGCTGCCGTTTTATGTTGTGCACATGTTGTATCCATTAACAAGCCATTTAGTTTGGTTTGGACATCGCAGGTCTTATACATGTCTCTGTTGCAACTCAATTTATTGTAGGGATTTTCTTTAATCAAGTTTTTCTTTTTCTTTTTTTTTCTTCTCTAGGAAAGCTTGAAAAGTGAATGCCTTACAACATTAACCCTTTAATACTATACCCAGCCATTTGGTAGAGCACATTTTAAGGTATTTTAAACTTGTACTTAAGACAACCTGATTGAGCAATCTCTAGCACTCATTTCAAGCACTTTAGGGTAGGGGTCTTCAACGTTTTAAACAAGGACCCCTTAACTGAAAGAGAGACGGAGCAGGGACCCCCTACTACAGTATATTGTATAAAATAAAGTTGCATAATAAACTGGGCCTACAATAACGTGTGGGCGGCCTAAAGCCTTTTTACATACCTATTTAGTGCATAGAATATTAAGCTAATAATTGTTGATATGGTTTTTTAAATCATGTTTAAATGTTAAACATACGGCAGAGTGAATCCTTATGATTAACTGTATCTATGGATGGCTATCTTAGTGACGACCTTACCTATAGGCCAGTAAGCAGTGGGGATTTATATTTGCTGATAATATGTTGGATTCATGTTAAGACTTTTACATTTTTTAAAAAAACTTTTAAAAGTCCCCCCTGCATTGATTCTGAGGACCGCCTAAGGGTCCTAGACCCCCTGTTGAAGATCCCTGCTTTAGGGCCAAATATTTCCCAGGGTGCCCTGCAGTTTTCTTTCTTTCTTTCTTTTCAGTTAGCTTCTTTCCAGCACGTTAACAGCAGAAAGTGAAACAAAGTGATTATAAACTGTTGCCAGTGATCTAATTACGTCTGTTATTTCATTGTATATTTGTTGAAATTATCATATCATTATGATTTTTCCAATGAAAATACAGGAAAATTCAGGGTGATACTGATAATATCTATAATTGACAAACGTCTGATCCCTGAGGGTGGTCTAACTCCTGCCCAAAGGAGTGTCCAGAGTGACCGAAATCAACGCATTCTCATGGACGTAAGGCTTATGCATAACTATTTATATGATATCATACGAAATAATGGCAACCGGTCACATTACAATTACGTTTAGCAGTTATTACAGTGAAGTTTATCCGACAAAAGGTGACTGTGAGGTGACAGTTGTGACAGGGGCCTGGGAGACTAACACCTGTTTCCTGGTGAAAGTCTTGTGTTTTCTCCTTAACTTCTTCAGGACATGAACACCTGTTTCCTGATGAAAGTCATGTGTTTTCTCCTTAACTTCTTCAGGACATGAACATCTGTTTCCTGGTGAAAGTCTTATGTTTTCTCCTTGACTTCTTCCGGGACATGAACTCTGCTTCCCTGCTTGAAAGCCCTGTGTTAGGAAACACCCCGACCTCCTCCTGGATCTTTGTGGCCTTATACAGCAGCAGTCAATGTGGTGTATGAAGTTAGTTTCATAGCTATATGTTTGAATGGTTCATGAGAACAACCTGCAAAAATACTTATAGGAAGACATGTCGGCAATGGCTTCTAGAAAACCACAAAAGAAGAATCCATCACCACAACAGTTGTAGTGCTGGTGTTGGCCCAAGTCTGATCTGAATGGCAGATTGTGGGATTTGATGAGACTATTAGATCACTTTATTATTTTATTTATCTCTTTAAAAAAAATGTGTTTATGTAAAATGTAAAATGTTTTATTTATCAGGTTGTACATATTGCTCTTGTCCATACAAAGAGATGTTTAACTAAACATGTTTTTTATTTAACTTTCATGGAAATGTATGCAGATTATTGAAAGTATACTTTTACCATAACCAGTTTTAAAATCCACTGTATCGTTTTTTTTGTTTTGTTATTGGGAGCATTAAAGGGTTAACTATGGACTATGCATTACCAAATCTTTATTTCATTCACGTTGATACAATATTTCAAACAACTTATTATTAATAATTTTTTTTAAGATTATTTTTTGGGCACTTTAGGCCTTTATTTCCAACAGGACAGCTTAGACTTGAAAGGGGAGAGAGAGGGAATGACATGCAGCAAAAGGCCGCAGGTTGGAGTTGAACCCACGGCCGCTGCGTCAAGGACTAAGCCTCTTTATATGGGTGCACGTGCTACCAGGTGAGCTTCCTAGGCGCCCACAAACAGAAACTTTATTTTGAAATGAACTTCTAACTATGCTTGATATTACAAGTCCATTTTCACACACTTCTTACTGATAGACAAGGATTCGTCAACCGTATAGGTTGTATAGGATTAAGGTATGATATGACCTACATTTCAGTCATGTGAGAGCATTCTATGAATTGTTGATTTCCTGCTGATCATTAACAAGCTCCTTTACTCACTGCCCCCCTCTGTTGGCCAATCAGCAACAGAGCTGATGCAGGTAACCTCTGGGGATGCACTCAGGGATGTTGTCCACTTCATTTTGTTTCACCTCTGGACGCTGAAGCCTTCACAGCGGGCAGACTGCACGGCGGCAGCTCTCAGACTCACTCACACGCGGTGAGTTTTACACACTCCCCTGAGCACGATGCAGGTGCCATCTGTCTCACTGTGGAGCAGAAACGGGTTCAGTGGGAGCAGAAGTTGGGAAGGAACTGTCAGCCCAGAATGTAGGTCAGCAGGTTCCCACACCAGCTCCGCTCTGCTGTCCAGAAGCTTTGACTCTGTGGCTTTTCCTGAAGAACCTGCAGACTTTCCGCTCAGATGAGGAGAAGACTTTAGAGCCCCTTGTTACTGGTTTCGGTGTTTAGTTGATACTCTGTTCTTGGGCTCATATTCAACTTTTTTTCCACTGCTGAATTCATTTAGTTTGGCTGCTGCAGCGAAATCTCCCCACAGGGAAAAATACACATTTATCTTATCTTTAAGTATCCAGAATCAGACAGACTTGATTTGCTGTGTGTGTGTGTGTGTGTGTGTGTGTGTGTGTGTGTGTGTGTGTGTGTGTGTGTGTGTGTGTTCGCCAGCCAGGAGCCATACTGCACACAGCTGGTGGCGCGGCTGCAGAGTCTCGTCCCAGCAGGGTGTATTCTTAGCGCTCTAAAACCCAATAAGTGAAATGAGATTAGACGACACACACACACACACACACACACACACACACAGACACACACACACACACACACACACAACCCAAACCTCAACCACCACCACCACAACCACCCACACATGAACACACACACACAAGCTTAAGACTGAGCCCATGTGTGAAGAGCGGCTGCTGCTGAAGTCTCCTGTCTGTACGTTTTTTCTTGGTCTTTCCACATCTGCAGGCTGTGACTCTGTAACTTAACATCCAATGTTCCTTTTTTATTTCCCTCTATAGCTATAAGGTCGGAAAAATCATATTGCTTTGTTGCACTATTTTATTAGGATGTCTTGTGCAAGTTTTTATTCTAAAATGCAGCCCGTAGTTGGTATCTTTGGTAACTTCTCTCCACTAGAATTCACTAGACCCTCCAAATTATTCCAATTTATTTATTTTGGTATTTTAATGTATCTTAGTATCTTATTAGAGAAACTTGTTTGTCATTTTCTTTCTTCTTTTCATTTTTCATTTTTTCTACTTTTTTGCATCCAAAAGCATCCCAAAAAAGTGGTAATGTAACCATTACAGCTAGCTAACATACAGAACCGGAAACACACATTTTTACTTTACTGTACTTTTTAATAAAACAATATAATAATATATACACTTAAAAATATACAAGTTTAAATGAAGTGTTATATTGGACATTTACATTTTAAAACTATAAAAAATAAATATATTTTAACTTTTCCCTCTAAATGGGCCCCCTAGTGGTAAGTGGCCCTCAGCAGTTGCCTAGAATGCCTATGCCTACATCTAGATCATAGGCCTGCCCATGTGTCTAGGAAACTTAACAGGGTTTTTTTTTTTTTTCGTGCATTTGAAGTTACAGGAGCTACACGCTAATCCGCCCGGCTGGGGAGAGGCCTACCTTTGTGCTTGACTCTCCTTCCTCCGCTCTTCGGACCACCTCACTCCTCGTTGTGGTGTCAAACATCGCCGACACTCAGTTGACAGTTCATTTGTAGACATTCGAGATGCGGACTTAACATTAACACAACTTGGTGGGGAAACGTCACGACAAATCAGAAACACATCCTCCTCTCACTAGTCTCGCATTGCCCCCCACAGCATTCCGGGATTGGAGGAAAACATGCTCTGGTTTATTGGCATTTATTTCAACCAATCACAATTGTCTTGGGCGGCGCTGAGTGCCTCTGCTAAATAGTCTCAGGAAGGAACTTGTTTTGGTGGAACATGTGTACGTTCAAAAGTAGTTTTAGTCGTGCAACAGAAAACTCAGGTTGGACAGATAGTCTAGCTAGCTGTCTGGATTTACCCTGCAGAGATCTGAGGAGCAGTTAACCATAGTCCTCACAAATCCACCAGTGGTTAGAACGCCAACACAGAGAAAGAGGAAGGGGACGGACATCCGGCCCGAATGAGTGAAATCTGGTGGAATTTCCATCGGCAACGTAGTAACCCCGGAAGTGGAATATCGTCGATATAGACTATCCTCTCACTGACTCTCCGTCTGAGGGCCCTATCTTGCACCCGGCGCAGCGCGGTGCAAACCCCGCCGTAAGTGTGAGAAAGAAGAGAAAACAAACAGTATCCACTTCTTGTCTTCCTCTCTGGTCTTTTTTGTGCTGTTACTACATTTCCCTCCTGGGATTAACAAAGTTGGATCTTGTCTTTCCTTACCTTATGTGTAGTATATGCATGTGTCCCTGTATGTATGTAGCTACAGTATTTATTTCACTCTGAATGTTGAGCATCTTGGGCAATATTAAATAAAGTTCTATCTGTCTTAAATAAACCTCTCGGACTCTTTTTGGTCCGTCAAATCTCCCTTGAATAACTTTAAAGTGTAAGTGTAATATCTTACCTCTATTCTGTTTTATCATTTTATTCAAAATACTGTTGCTTATACTGAATGAACATTTTCTCATATTGCTGCAACATGTTAAATAGAAGTACATGTTTGTCCATCGTTTTATACACCTTTACCCATAATTCAGTCTGACATATTTGGAAACTTTGGGATTGGTGTTAAAAATAAAGTCCTGTAGGTTTTAAAAAGTAATTTGTAGTGATGGACCCAGGCAGCCTTGATAATAAATGATGTGCATGTGTTTTTTTCTCATTTAAATTTTTTTGTTTAAAAAATAAAATATTATATTCAATAAAATATAATCTTGCCGTTTTCAGTCCTCCACCTCGCTCTTCGTCTTCGCCAGGATCAGGTGAGTCATTTAGAGTCCTCGGTACATGAGGCCAGCATGGCTGCCTCACCTTATTATCCTCCTACAACGTGTTCATCAATCAATGGTGTGTAGCTGACATTTGTCATATTATTGGGATTTGCTGGTTTCAAATGCAGACATTTTGCAGCCAAGCTTTAAATAGCCTGTTGACCGCAGAATATTTGGTTGAGTGTGTGACAGGGAAAGTGAGGTGCTGCCAAGAAGTGTGTGTGGTTTGAGGAGTGTGTGTATGTGTGTGAGTGAAAGAGAGCGTGTTTAGGTGTGTGTGGGAGAGGAGCGGGGGTGGCTGGGGAGGGCATTAGTGAATGGCTGTGCTATTGCATCCTCCCAGGAGACCTCTAAAACACACACATTGTCCTAGCACACACACACACACACACACACACACACACACACACACACACACACACACACACACACACACACACACATACACTACCTAAGCAGCGCACTAAACCCGCCTCCTTCATCCCCAAAAAACTCCCATTTCGCTGCCATACCTCTATATCCTCCGCCCCTCAACTAACGTCAGCACACATCTCTCTTCTGCCAGACTCACCGAGAGACGGTGGTGTGTGAGAAGGAACCGTGCGTATTTTACGCTCAGAGTGTGTGCTTGTGTCCGGGGAGAGTTGGAGAGCCCGCAGTGCGCTGACAGGAGAGCCCCGCTTGTCTGAGAGCGCGACCCGGTATCGGGTGATAAGCCTTTCAGAGAGGAGGAAGAACGGCCTGAGAGCTCATTTCTTTTGGCGTTTATTGACTGCTTATCCACGCGCTGTCCCGGCTGGGGTAAACGCGCAGCTGAGAAAGAAAGCAAACCAGTTGATTGAGGAGAAGGGTCCGATTCAGCCAGAGCGGCTCCAGAGTTTTGATTGTATTTTTAGCATCCTACTCTTCCCCCTCTCCCCGTCCCTTCTGAGTGCGGAGTGTCAAAGGGAGGGACGGGAGAACCGTGGGGACGGACCGTGAAGCTGCGCGCCTCCCCGGTGGATGATCCACTGGATGCGGGACGATGGATTAACAGCATTATACGGACCCCGCAGCTGCTTCTTTTTCACCGCCGACCCCTTGTCCACCTCGGGATTATTTCAGCTCTCACCAACCTCCCCGACCTCCCTCTCGAGATGACTGAGGAGTATGTTTTGCGGTGCGTCCTGATGCTCTGCTGTGCGCTCCTCTCCGCCAACGCAAGTAACTGGTTGTAAGTTGGACTCCACATTTCTACTCCTGATTTTAGAAAGTGGACCACATTCTCACTATTTTTTCACCTCCACTCTTTTACCTCATCTCTTCCTATTCCTCCTCATCTTCACATCTTCTTTCCTCTTTCCCTCCGGCTCGTTGCCCGCTCAGGTTAATTGTTAACCATCTCACACACAAACACCCACGCGCGCGCAGAGTCTCTCTCCCCCTCTCGCCAAGACTTAATAATTTACCAACACCGATACATCCCCCCGCAAAGACCCTTACAAAAAAGTCATCCACAAGTTAAAAAGCACATGCTCTTCATGCAAAGGTGCAGGTTCCCATAGGTGAAATGTCATAGGTGAAATGTCATATTATTGATTGACAGTGACATCTCATTTTTTTCATGTGAAAAGTTGTATCTATGAAACTAATATAGGTTAATAATGGAAGGTGGACATGTGGTATTAATATGAATGTGCAGCCTATAGAAAAAGGGTTATAAAGTTTTATTTCTAAATGAACAGGTCTCCTCTGCCTATCTTTTTGCCAACATAACCCTCAACCTCATTTCTTTCAATGAAGTAAATATCAAGAGCTTTTCGTAATTATGTGATCAAGACCTTGTAGTAAGAATTAAGATGTTTTGGTGCAGCCTGTAAAACTCAATGTGCTAATGTCCTTATAAATGCAAGAACACATTGTGAAACTGAATAATTGTTCACTTTGGAAACGCTTCAACGAACAGTTAGGAGTTTGCAGACCATTTAATCCTTTGACCTGCAGTCTCAAAAACTCTTGTTCATAGTCCTAAATTCATATTTTGTCATCACCAACAGCCTATTACAAGGGCAGACAAAGATGCTGTTAATATTAGGCAGGTGTGTGTCAGTTCAGCTGCATTCGAGCGTAAGAAACTATTCCAAAAACTGAATTCTATAAAATAAAAGACATATCCCAGTAAATTATCAGTGCCTGAATACCACATGCATATTACAGTGACTCTTAAATACCTAAAATAGCCTATACCTAAATAAATAAAGTAGAGTAAGACCACTATTAGTTTACCATGAAGTTCTGCAAGCGGACACCAAGTTTTTCGGCTATATGAACATAATAGTAAAAATAAATAAAGAGAACTCAGGAAATAAGGGGAAATGAAAAGTTCAACAAGGTCACTATAAGCTCACAGACAAATGTCAGCCCATATAGAAATATTTTATTATTGATTCATGTATTTGGTGTGTGGGGATCTTGAAGCAGTCAGACTACAGGGGCTCCAAAAACACAGTGTGACTCTGTAGTTGAACTGCACAGTGCCACCTCTTCCTGGGGCCGGTCGGTTGGGTCGCATGTGTGTGCCTGCTCTCCCGGCAGCCTGTGGGAGGTGGTTAGGTGGGTTTCTGCATTCCTCCGCAGGCTCCGCTCCATTTTCTGCTGCCATTCATGCCTCTTAGCTTCAGCAAATTTACAAGCCGCGCTCATCATTTAGGCAGGACCTTCCTGTTCTCTTCCAGAGAGTTGAGGCTCAGGCGGTATAATTATACCTGACATTGATAGTTGTTATTATATGACACAATTCCCTCCTTTTATAATCCTCCTATAGGGGCTTACATAGTGTATGTTGACTTTCATTGACATTGTTTTACTTAATTTCTCTGTATTAACTTTAATAAGGTTTATAAAAGGTTCACTACAGACGTGTGTTTTTACATCAGGACAGCAGAACACAGCCTAACTGATATCATTAACAGATTTGTCGGAATAAATGAAATTACAGCCTTGCCGAAACAACGCCGTCTACCTTGAACTCTGTCACTGAGTGCAGGGTAATTGTGTTGTTTGGGGCTGAAGGCGTGGTGACAGCAGTACAGAGGAGGCATGTACAGGCAGGCTGCCGAGCTGCCAGTCTGCTCGACGGGATTACACTGCTGAGGAAAATCTGTGTGGGGCTGTAGGGACTGCATCTCAGTCCTCAACACCTCAACAAACCCTCAAGCTTCAGTTCCACCTATACACACAGCAGCAGGTACACTCGGGGTCAAAGGATAAGAAGCAATTAGGAGAAAGATTATTGCTGGACCATAAAGCATGCAGCAACACACCTGCTGTGTATACCCAGCAGTTTACCACAGCAGCACTTGACTGGACAGGACTGTTCATTACAATCAGTCAAATAAACATTTCTCTATATATAGTTTGTTTTCCTTCATCTCTCTCCCATCAATCATTTAAACTGTGAGAGAGACAACCATGGTCAGAATGTGTTTTATTATGTTTTTAACAACAGTGTAGCTGTTCAAAACTTTTGTTATAATACAATATTTTCTTCATCCAAAACACAGAGTCACAGTGGAGATTCATACACTGTCCCGTTTTCTTTTATGTGTGCTCATTATTGTGTAATGAGTATATAAAGGTAATTGTTAGACATATTATTATTATTACATAGCTGGGTAAAAAAAATATATGTTATATGTGTAATATGTTTTTAATGCATGTTGATAAATCAGCTTGCAGACCAACAAAGCAAAATTCATCTGCTTTAATGATAATGTTTTAAGAATGTAAATAATATTAAAAACTTAACAACCTGCATCATTATATTCATAAGTTAGCATCAGA
>NC_135858.1:38623807-38698807 GCF_031162955.1 Sander vitreus | reverse complement strand
ATCTAGAATAATTGAGGTTTCAAATGAAGCCTCATACCTGCATTCTGGCCTTCCAGTTCGTCTGTTATAAACTTTTCCATTTGGGTGTGGCAAATAGGTGAAAAGAAAAGGAAAAAAGGTTTATTGAACAGGACCCTCACAAGCCTGATTGCCGCAATTTGCGTCAAAATCTCACTCCTTCACAGAGTTATAACTCAGTCAAATCTGAGCACATAGACATGATACACATCATTTTAGATTCAGTGTGACTTGCACTTTCCGAGGATATTGCTATCTCTGATGTCCATCGCGAATAAAAATGCATATATCATCTTCATCTTAAAATGAAAAGTTGAAGGAGTTTTAAAAGTGTAAAAGTAAAATATTCTGTTCTGTAGTCATGCCTAGTTAACAAAACCTGTAACCTCATACACAGAGAGTTCTTTATACATACAAACTTGTGTACAACACACAGTTTATACATGTGTTAACTGTGTAAATAGTTAGCAGGAGTGAACATGGTGCATGTCCAAACCTGCCCGCTGCACATGAATGATTTCAGTTTTACAGTACAAGCAAGCTCATCTCCTTATCTATCCAAACTGAATGTGAAAATAAAAACAACCATAAATTCATCTTTGACACTGTAGAAAAACTCATCAATAATGCAATCCCATTCTTTTCAGCTTATGATTTCATGAACTACTTTTATCCATCAAATTGAAAATATAAGAGCTCAAAGTTCTGCTTTAACGACAAACTTAAAATGATCAAGTCCATCCAAATTATACCCTATCCCTCTTATCCCTTTAAATGTTCCGAATCTTTCCCCTTATGTATTATTCCATGACATGTAGGCCATAAATACAACTGATTCTCCAAAATATATCCTACCATAGATTTACCATAATTACAGACACATTTCCAATGTCCCATTTCTTTCCAACAAACTGACAGGGATGGGTAAGAGGGATCAAGGGACACTATACATCAATAGGCTTGGCCACCCCCTCACCAGATTTCCAAGTGACTTGTGGTAGCTGGTTGAATACAAACTACTTTCTTTTTATGGCAATGTTGGTGTGTCAGAGGGTCCGTCCACTTTGATCCAGACTGAAATATCTCAACGACCAATGGATGGATTGCAGTTTTCTACAGACATTCATTCCTCTAACTTTTCAATTCACACCATCATCGGGTCAACATTTTAGTTTGGCTAATTCTTTATTTTCCGACCAAATATTTGCAAAACTACTGACATTCCCATCAGTGTCAGCTGTACTTTGTGTTTTGTAGAAATGTTAGCATTGTCAACTTGTGCATGTTAGAATGCTAACACTAGCTAGCATAGCATTAGACTCTTAGTCTTGTCTGAAAAGATTCCTACACTAACCCTAACTATCGCTTACTAGTAGATAGCCTACTCATTTAAAATATAAAAATATTTAAAATACATTGAGAACTAAAAGCTGCAACCCTGCAAATGGATAATGTTTTACAGACATACAGAGACTACTTGCTAACTCAACAGCTGATATGAACATGCATCCTATCATCTTTGTTCTACTCAATCTCGGAACTCATCGGCTATCGGTCTGGGGCCAACGACCAATATTTATGGGGTTTCAAGCCAAGACTTCCTCTTCTGTTCAGCAGTCATTGTTAACAGTCCTAGTCGATACTTTGAGTAGGTGTTTTAGTCCAGACGACATTTCAGCTAATTTCTATAGCCTAAACAGATATCTGCATATGAATGCAGATACATTTTTTAAAAAGCAAAAAAACAGAAGCTAAATCGATGTCAGACGATAGCCGATGGGCTTTTGAGATTGCATTTTGGCAAATAGTTTTTGTCTCTTTTGCACTCCACAAGGACTGTTTACCTGATCAAACGTGATTGGTCAATACTACTCGGACTACAAACAGACTGCAAACGGAAAACAGAACGCCTCCGACACACAGCACAGGAATCAGCTCCAGCCAAGTCCTGCATTTAGAAACAATCAGCTGTTTGCAGCTATTGTTTCATGCAGAGTGTTTGTTACTGTGCATCACCTGAAAGACATTTATAGACAGGAAACATGACAGAGTATCTGAGGACAATCTTAAGACTATGGTGGATGAGGTTGTATGCATACTGACACACACCCACACACACACACACTAATTGATTCCTAGCCTTTAGGGGCCACTGAACTAACACCACGCAGGAGGTTAATTTCATGGCTTTTATTGCCTCTTTTGACCAAAAGTGTGTTAAAGTGTGTGTGTGTGTGTGTGTGTGTGTGTGTGTGTGTGTGTGTGTGTGTGTGTGTGTGTGTGTGTGTGTGTGTGTGTGTGTGTGAGGGTTGTGGTGTTGGCAGAGCATGTTATTTTTAGGGGGAAATGAGCTCTAGTGGAGCCAGCAGCATACAAATACACCCAGACACACGCGTGGCCACATACACACGAGCCTCTAGCTGCTCAGTCAGCTGTGTTAACTGAACTCATCAGATGCTTTTCACTTTCACCTCTCTTATCACTGTACCTGCTTTGCTTCCATTTTTTATCCTTCACTTTAAATTATTTGCTTTGACCTTTTTACACTGTCTTTCATTCCTTTCTTTGAAGCTACTGTTTCTCAACATTTATTTTATTACTAAACTAAATACGTCAGAGCTAGGCTTATTGAGTATTATGACTTAAAATCAGATCCACCTAGTCCTTCCTACAATAACACACCCACCCATTGTTACCACTACCACCACCGCCCAAGGTGCTCCTAAACCAACTACTGCAGTACTTTCATTTTTCATTTTTGATGGTTTGTTTCATAAGCATTTGATGAGTTTTATTTCTCAGTGAGATATCCATGATTTGCTGAAATCAAATTTGCAGCAAATGCAGACTCATTCCCAAAAGTGTTGCATTAAATATTTCAAAGCGCAGTTTATTTTAAAAACCATATACACATTCCCTCTTTTTCACTATATTTTTACTAGATCACTATATTTTGAGTATTCTATTTTAATGTTTCACATCTAAAACAAGCTTTCAGTATGCAGTTTGCCATTTACGTAAAACCCTGCTCTGCAACCTTCAAACAGACCTTTAATTTGTACGATTCAGATTTCTTTTTTATGACAATGGTGTTGAACCACTGTTAATTTCATTACTCCAGTCAGGTATCGTTACGGTTAGACAAATAAAACCATTTGGTCAGTGTTAAGGACTAGTGAATACTGATATGAGACAAGATGCAGCTGCAGGTGTTTAAGGCATATGAACTTAGACCTCATCATTCTCACATTTCTTTGTGCTATATACACAAAGAAATGTATTAGCTACACTGACTTATGCAGTGTAATACAACAGCCCTGCAATACGTCTTACCTTCATGAAGATTATAATGTTCTGACAGGTATTTCTATTATTTTGTCTAGCCCATTTATAGCAATGAGGGCAGGCTAAATAACAAGAACACCTCTGTGTATGATGCAATGCAATACAACAGCACCACAACCCAGTGTTGTAGTACTCGAGATTGGTCTTGGTCTTAAGACCGGTCTCAAGACCGGTCTCTTCTTGGAATCAATCGCATTGGAATCAATCGCACAATCGGTCTCTTCTTGGAATCAATCGCATTTTTACTCAGTCTCGGATTAAGAGGACTCAGGATTTTATTTCATGATCGGTCAAGACCACAACTGCAGGGATATCACTAAGTTGCCTCTGCATTGTCTAATTGTATGTGTTAACATTGCTGTGATTGGATGTAAAACTTCCTGCTTCAAATACAACCAATAACTTGACTCATTTCTAATTTAAAGTTTGTCCCCATAAATTTTTCCCCCTTAACACGCACGCCCAAGAAAGTGAATGCGAGAGACAGGAGAAGCTCTGGCACTGGTCTGCTCTTGGTCTTGGTCTTGACCCACATTGGTCTTGGTCTTGGTCTTGACTCAGTCTCGCCCTGCCTTGGTCTTGGTCTTGATTCGGTCTCGACCCACATTGGTCTTGGTCTTGACTCGGTCTCAACCCCTCTAAGTCTCGGTCTTGTCTCGGTCTCGATACACTGGTCTTGGTGATGGCTTGGTCTCGGTTTAGGTGGTCTTGGCTACAACACTGTCACAAACTACATCCTCCAAAATGACCATACAGTTGGATCACCACCTCTCTGAAACGGTTTTAACAAAAACGAAACATTATGACCTTCACTAAGGACATATAATTGCTTACACACCCACCTGCTTGCAAGCAATAACTAACATGCAGGTTAGTTTCACCAATGAATGGTGATGTCACAAGTAGCAGATGCACTGCTGTTAAGGTCACTAGTTTAATATAAATTGCTTGCTGATTTAGAACAGTGGTTCAAACTGATGTACAATTTAAACAAAAACCTGCCAGCCATCAGATACTTGGGGTGCACGATTCAGAAAATGTCACGATTTGATTCAAAAACGATTTTTGATTCAAAAACGATTCACAGTATGTAAATGTAGTTACTTTTCCCATGTGATTGCAGTAGACATACAATTTAAAACTAAAGAAACACAACAAATTAAATGTAGTTTCATATTACTTTATATGTTTTCATACAAAAATAAAAAACTTTGCAACTAAAAACTGGAAAGTGCCATTTAATAGTATGTAGTAAGTATAAAATAAAACTGTTAAATAAAAAGAGCTTTTGGTTCAAAGTTGGGTGGGAGTTTAGAGCATTTAAAGAGAGTGCGTTGGTTGACTGGCATGTTAGGAACTTTAGGTTGTTGTTCGTCCACGTCTTTAATGTTAATCTCTGGATGATGCCGTACCATGGGAGTTCTCAAGTTTGTGGTGTTTCCAAAATACTTAACTGTCACTTTGCAAAGCCTGCATATAGCATGATTCCTATCAAGTTCCGTCTTACCCTCGAGGTTATAAAAGCCGAAATGTGCCCAAACTCTCGCCTTCAGTGAGGATGGAGCAGGTTGAATAATTATTTCTGTGAGGTTTGCCATTGTTTGCGCCGATTAACTACTTCTGCTGCACTCGTTCTTCTTCCGATTATGACAAGAGTGTCCAGGCGTCCAGAGTGTGAATTCAACGCAGCGCCATCTATGGGAATGGCGAGGTAATGTCATTTCAGGACAATAGTATACACGCCATTACAAAACGAAAAAAGAATAAAAAATAAAATAAAAAATATGAATCGATTTTGAATCAGTAGAGCTTGAATCGATTTTTTGCACACCCCTATCAGATACACTCATTTGAACTGTGTTGAAAATGTTCATTTGTTTTTTCAGTGTAGATTAAACATAGTGGACTGTGCAGGTGAAGTTGGGGGTCAAAATAAGAACAATTTGAACAGACACATGGCACGACATTGGCCATGTTCAGAGCAGTCTGATCATATGGAGCCATCAGGAAAGCCACAAAAGGTTCAGCAGGTAGGACGGCAAGCTTAGTGTTGAAATGTTCCTCTGTGTAGTAAATTTGCAGAAGGTAGACTGAGAGGATAGTGCCCTCTACAGGTCACTATATGTTTTACATACTGTAGGCGTCTACTGCGGAGGGGACAGGGAGGGTTAGCTCAGGTCACACCACAGTCACACTTGTCTTTACGAGCAGTTTAAATCTCTGCTGCCTGCTGGCTCTCTACTTGCAATACTGAATGTGAGGGTTTCCTGAGCACTTAAAAATTAAACTAACAAAAGATATTGTCCGTGCATCAAGTCAAGAACTCTAACTTGTTGCAGCATTGCTTGCAGGTTTGTTAGGTCTTTTAAGACCTGTGCACAGTGCTTCAGTAGAAAAGAAGTTTCTTAGACTCTTTCTCACAGCTCTCCTCCTTGCATTTCCCATCCATGCCATATTTACCTGTCACTGTGTACCTCTGCTGTGTGCTCAGTGCTGGAAAGGCAAACATGAGGATATTTTCATATAAATAAACATTAGAGGTGATGGATGCACAGAGAGTGTGCTACAGTTTGTGAGCCTTTGTGTGTCGTTTAGTGTGTGCGTGTGTGTGTGTGTGTGTGTGTGTGCGTGCGTGCGTGCGTGCGTGTGTGTGTGTGCGCGTGCGTGCGTGCGTGCGTGCGTGCGTGTGTGTGTGCGTGCGTGTGTGCGTGTGTGTGTGTGTGTCTGTGACATTTTCTGAAGCACACTACTGTCATGTAGATGTGTCGAGCCTCTATATCCCCTCCCTCCCCTGCATTTCTCTCGTCTCTGCGGCCCCTAATTTATCTTTTTTTGGCCATCATTTTAGCTGACTTAATAATTGTTTTTTTTAAATTGTCTAGCCAGTATATTCAATGTTGAATGAAAATAGTGACAATAAAACCGATTGTGGATTCAGCAGCCTGTCCACAACTCTGGTGGTAAACGGGGGTGTCTGGGGTGTGAGGGGTCTCTCATGATGTTAGAGGCCCGTTTGTAGTGACGGCTCAAACAGATGTCTCTCAGGTTTGGGAGTAGGGAGCCAAAGTTTTTAACTATGTAACTTAGAGGTCTGCAGACCTGCAGCGGTGTAACTGGAGTACCAGACAGTACAGCAGTATGTCAGGATACTCTCAATATAGACAAAGCATGCAGAGGACAACTTAAGACCTCTCTTAAGTCATTTGAGACTATTTTTTCAGTTTGACATGTTTAACAATGAAGTAGGGCTGCAACTAAAGATTAATGTCAGATTTCTTGAAATCAGAAAATGCAGTAATTCATATTTATAATGCATGAAAGTGGTTCAAAGGGGATTTTTGTGTGGTACTCACCATTTCTTTGGTATCCTTTATTTCCTGTCTCCAGATAACAACCTGCGTCACAAATGTCTCCTCTGTTTAGAATTATCTCTTATTTTCAGTTCTAGCCTCCCATGAGGCCGTGGGGGGCTCTGGGTGGGAGGTATGGAGCATTCCACCTGGACTGTGATGCGTTCGCGTGTTTGTGTTGCATTACACGTCGCAGCCTTCACAACACCACTGGCTCCACTGGGCTTAGGCCCCTGGGATTTAAGCACGCAACCACCAGAGGCCAGAGAGACAGAGAGGAAAGAGGGAGTGGAATGAGGATGAGGGGTTGGCGAGTGTGTGTGTGTGTGTGTGTGTGTGTGTGTGTGTGTGTGTGTGCGTGTGCATGTGCGTGCGTGTGCGTGTGCGTGTGCACGTGTGCTTGTATGTTCGTGCGTGCGTGTATGTGTGTGTGTGTGTGTGTGTGTGTGTCTCCTTGTTGAGGCGTTTTGTTAACCTTGTCTCTGGGAAGCGAAGGGTATAAACAGCAGAAAGAACAGATAAAGTGAGACAGGGCTGAAAACACTCAGACACACTCGCCCAAGGCCTGCGCTGAACTTTTCCCACGCACGTATACACACACACACACACGCACACACACACACACACACACACACACATATCCAGAAAATCACCTGAATAACGGCTTACCCAATGTTTCTTAAATGTTTCCAGGATGAATGTCAGGCCAGCGGGATGCCATCCAGCTTTATGAGTGTGGTGCTGGGTTCGGTTGTCATCTCGTGTTTTCTCCATGGGTTGTTTTTACCGCTGTCTGATAGTCTCCCAGCTGGATGCTTCGACCCAAACGTAGAGCTCTGCCCAAGGCTACGCTAAACAACAAAGGGGGATCAAACAGCGCACATGGCTTTGATGAAACCCCTTGCTACTGCAATGAAGCAAATCAGAGCCGGGGAGGACAGGACCTGTAGATTTGAGATTTGGGAAGATAAATAACCTCACAGAGGGCTCGAGGACAGACAGTGGGGACAGTAAGGATTCCCCCAAGTTTAGAGTTACTGCAACTCAATTCAAAAAAATTTAAAATTGAATCATCAGGTCTTCTTAACACTGTTATCTTTCCGCATTTTCATATCAGTGTCCTTCATGGTGAAAGACTTTTAACACATTCCTCCTCTTACAAATCAAAAGTTTAAATTCATAAACAATAACAACACATCTTTTCTCAGTTGAATACACCCAGGGACTTCCTGATACAGCCTTTGTTGGTCTGGTATTACCAGTAACTTATGGTGGCTAATGTTAGCTAAAGGTAAACTTGTGATAAGATTAGACATTGAAGTGTAACTGACATTACATATGCTGACTTTATGACTCTACATTTTAACACATCACAAAGGTAAACGATGACAGGAAACATATTTGTTGTTTCCTGCTTGTGGTCCTGTCACTCACTCGCTTTCAGACAGCTAATACTGATGACTTAAACCTACAATGGCTTTTTTTGGTCTCTTGGAGGCAGTGGAAAGTTGTGAACACAACATCGACATATGTTTTAAGGTTGATATGGCGACCTTGTTAGCAAAGATTACATTAAAAAAAAGCATAAAACATTCTATAACTTACTTATTCATTTGTTCTTGGGACATATCGTGTTGCTCTCTTTTCAGTAGTGGCTTTTTTTAATGATACTCCCCCATGAGGAATTCTAAGTAATGACAACAACACTGTCGGCGTGTCCACATGATACAAGCCTTCCGTGATCGCACCCCCCCCCCTCCACACAGTTGCTAGTAGCCAAGGAGGACACGGAGGATTAAAAACATGACGGACTCTTCAGAAGCGGTCATTATCTTCACTTGAGTTTCTGCGTGTGAAAATAGTCATAGTGAGAAATCCAGAGAGAGTTGTGTGGAGCTGATAGTCTTAATTAGCTTTGTACCAACTAATTTGGCTTGAATGTAACAGACGTTCATTAATATCAAAAAGTTATGCACTAAAGCTTTAAGTCAGTGCTAAAAGTTAAGTGGAGATTTGAAAATATGACTACACCAAAGTTTTCAACTGAGCCGCCCCACTGTAGGGTGGATGTGAGCAGATGTGGCTGAGATGTGGCAGAGTGGCCGAGAGCGGGGGTTATCACAGCGATGAGTGCTAAATATTGACACTGTCTGGAGGGGAAGAGGAAAAGAAGGCCATCAAAGAGACGGAGAGAGAAAGATAATCTGAATTGTTGAGAGGAGGAGATGAGAGGGTGAATGGAGAGGAGGAGCTGTTTGACCTCTGGAAGGATGATATACTAATTATACCACATTTGCAAATAGTACTAAATATAATGCACTAACGCTAAACATGAACTATTTCTACTTCTATCACTTTTACCATCCAATATCAGGAGGGTTTGAAAGAAGTGAGATGTAGCTAACAGCTGATCTATATGTAATAAAACCAATAATTAGGATGTCAACCCTTTTTATGCACTCAGCTGGTGTACAAGATTGAGCATGACTTTGTGTTGTGCATAATGGCTTTGTCAATAATCTGACAGCAGAATTCTCTGCAATCTGGATCTGTGCCACAGCTTGATTGAGACGGGCTAACAGGGCTTTACAGAGGTATGTGTGGTCTTGGGAACTCATAACCCGAGCCTCATAAAACAAGCTTGAGAAACCTTAAGGAAAAACATGTCTACTTGGTCAGAATGACAGCCTCTAAGTTCATTTTGTTGGAATTTGCCTTATTAAGGGCCATTTTCTGGGGCCACTCTGTCCACTGTATGGAGGAGCCTGCAAATACTGAATAATACAATAGTAAAATAGTTAGGTTATCACATTTACTACAGTTGTCATAGATGAGCATGCGCCACTGTGTAGCTAATCCAGTGCAAATGGCCATCTCATGTAAATGTGCTGCTTGGATTTAATGCAGTTTATTGTTTTACATGTTCGAGTTCAATCCTTGAATATACTTTGGATTTTGCACTGTGTTTTTCCATGACCTCCCTGAAAGGAGTAGTTCAACATTTTGGGAAATGCCTGATTTGTTTTCTTTCTGAGAGTGAGATAAGAAGATCAATGTCTGTTTGTGTGTTGAGCTGGAGTCAAATCAGTGGTGTAGTCTACGTGATACACACCTCTTGGAAAGCTCCAGGATTTCTATATACCCACTTAAAAGGGACCAATGACAGGCAACAACACACTTTCCATTACATTTTTGACATCTGTTGTTTTCTTCTTCACATAGGCTAAATAAAGGTATTTCCACCATAAATTGGTGCATAAAAGACTATCCGAATACAGGAAATGAAGTCCCCCACCCCCAAGGCCAGGATCCACAACAAAAAGTGTGTGGAAAAACATCTATCTCAATAGTCTGTCTATTTAAATCTAAGGTTGTAGAAAATTAAAACGACAAAAAATGGCAAACTATTTTCCACTTTTTAAAGTGTAAATAAACTTGTTGGAGGTCTTTCTTTAAATCAAGAGTGATCCGTGTCTTTGTGCCTTGTTTGAAGAAACTAGCATTTCTTTCAAAACTCATGACTGCGTTTTCTGAAACTGCACTAGAAATGACAAGTTATCTCAGGTCATCTGTAAAACTTTCCATTGTTTGAAAAAACTATGATTTTTAGACTCAACATATGTTTAAAGAGTACACTTTGAGTAGTGTTGACTGTACATAATCAGGGTTGAGAAAGCCTATTTCTGTAAGGTGCAGCTGGGACTGAAGATATGAGACTGAAGTGAGGTGAGGTGGATGTGTGAGGATCAGGGCATCCAGACTGATGCCATTTTCTCACACATCTTAGATTGTGTGTGTGTGTGTGTGTGTGTGTGTGTGTGTGTGTGTGTGTGTGTGTGTGTGTGTGTGTGTGTGTGTGTGTGCGTGCGTGCGTGCGTGCGTGCGTGTGTTCAGTATATCTCCCTGACCTGTCTGGCCTGGAGGTGGTTTGTATGATAAGCCACTTTCCCTCCTCTCAGTGTCCTCACAACCAGACATTTATCCAAAACATTCCCACAACGTCATGGGAACCAACCCTCTGCTTCATCTGAATGGTGTCGTCAAATTAAATTATACCTTGGTTCAAAGGGAAACATTGTCTCTGTATTAACTGTATTAAAGTGACACTATGGTGGAGATAATATATGTCTATCTTGTTTGTGTCTCACCTTGTACCACTTTAACCACAGATTCGGTACTTTCAACTTCTTCTCCTGAATGTTCCTTTGCGACCTCTTCTTTCAGGCCTCCCCACCTACTGCACACTAAAGAGGTCTTGTTGGTTGTGTTTTTCCTTTCTTTTAGGTACCTGGCCAAGCTGTCGTCAGTGGGAAGCATCAGGGATGAGGAGACGTGCGAGAGGTTACGAGGCCTCATCCAGAGACAGGTACATACCCCATACATATCTTTTTGCACATCATTTACTAAAAAGTGTGTTTAACAGTGGGGGATATCACAACAGTTGGGGTGATTGGGACACAAAAATACTGTGAAAACAACGTTAATCGTTTTAAAGAAATGTGATATTCTGCAGCAATAATCAGCTAAGAACAAAAAGGATGAGCCCTTGTTGTGAGAGGAAGTTTGCAGTTTTCTCTAGCATGCTCTCATGTATCTATAGAAAGGTACCACAATTGATTTGATAATGACATATCAATACCAAAATGAATACTGGTAAATGTTTTTTTTTTTTTTTCAGGAGACATTTACATTAAATGAGAAACTATTTTATGAGTATGTGTGCTGTGTTCGTGGTTGATGTAGCTCCTGTGTGTCTCTGCTGCAGGTCCAGATCTGTAAGCGCAGTGTGGAGGTGATGGATGCGGTGCGTCGTGGAGCCCAGCTGGCTATAGACGAGTGTCAGTTCCAGTTTCGCAACCGTCGATGGAACTGCTCCACTCTGGAGAACATGCCTGTGTTTGGCAAAGTGGTCACCCAGGGTAAGATCATACACTGCAGTGATTCCTGTCTCCAACTGCCTGCAAGCATCTGGACACAAAGGACACCACAGCCATAGGTGTCATTTCCGGGGATATGGGGGGGTTACAACACATTTTTTCCATGGTTTTGTCGCCTTTTTCAAGGTTTTCTGGACAATTTTTACAATGTTTTTTGTTGCTTTGCTTTTTTGTCACCTTTTGACGTTTTTATCCTTTTTCCCCCCAATGTTGAACCCAAAGTTATGCCCTTATCCACAGCTGATTGACACTAAAACAAATTTATCAGTTCACTTTTCTACCTGCATGCATTAACAAAATTGGGACCTGATTATCTTTGATTTCACAAAGCTGATTTGATGTGGATTATTCCATTCCATTTTAAAATATTCTGACATTTTTTAGCTTGTTTCCATTTGTACTGGCCTAACCAGTTACTGCATGTTGACGTCTAGGCTCCTTCTCTTAGACTTTAATACACTCTTTATCTGTAGAAGGTTTTTTGCCATTCAGAATGAGAAGCTCTTTTCAGTTACATAATGCAAAGCAATATGACTGTGTGTGTATGTGTGTGGCTGTTTGTGTATGTGTTAGGCACCCGTGAGGCAGCCTTTGTATATGCCATCTCAGCAGCCAGTGTGGCGTTTGCGGTCACAAGGGCCTGCAGCAGTGGAGAGCTGGAAAAATGTGGCTGTGACCACAATGTACATGGAGTCAGTCCAGAGGGTAGGTCTCTCTCTCTTTCTCTTTCACACAAACACACAAACACACGGACACACACGCAACGGAAACAGAAGGACCAACTGATCCAGTACATTTTAATGCAATCATTTGAAAGACTAAATAATGTGACAGTATTTTTATTGAAAAGGCCAGACAGATATCACTGGCAGCATATTATGTTTTGCCATCTTATCTCCATGTGTGTATAGCCACATCTTTTAAATATCATTATCAGGCATTACTACAATCATCAACCATCATTTCATCAATTCCAAATTACTGAAACATGGCTGCAAAATAGTGTAGTGTTTAAGCAATGTTTAAAGTGCCATACAGATAACCACTTCCTGTCTCTGTCTTAATATATTGTCATAGGGTTCCAGTGGTCAGGCTGCAGTGATAACATTGCATATGGAGTGGCCTTTTCCCAATCTTTTGTGGATGTGAGGGAGAGGAGTAAAGGCCAGTCCTCCAGCCGGGCTCTCATGAACCTGCACAACAACGAGGCTGGCAGGAAGGTAACTCACTGCCAGTGACGTAAAATGGGAATCAGCCCTTTTGTAGAACACTGCACTTTTTTTAGTACAAAGCACCCAAAAGGTTGCGGTGGCAATTCTTTTTCTGATCTAACTTTGCCGTTGTTCCTTCGTAATGCTTTTGTGTTACCTCACAATAATTTAGTTGGGACAATTCCAGCAAGTCTTAAATCTTTCTAGATATGGCCAAGTCAAGTTTCAAGTCAATCTACTCTCAAGTAATTTGAGACAAGTCCAAGTCGAGTCTTAGGTCATTCAAATAAGTCCAGGTCAAGTTTCAAGTCATTCAAGACAAGTCCAAGTCAAGTCTCAAACTATTTGAGACAAGTTCAAGTCAGGTTTATAATCATTCAAGACAAGTCCAAGTCATGTCCAAATTCAGTCAAGATAAGTCCAGCTCAAGTCTTAAATATGTCTAGATATGTCCAATTCAAGTTTCAAGTCAATCAAGACAAGTACAAGTCTATTCTCCACTAATCTGAGTCCAAGTCCTGTTATTTGAGACAAGTCAGAGTCAAAAAAAGATTACAAAATACAGTATTTTAAGTCTCATTGCAGTCAAGTCAAAATCAAATCCCAATGAACTTTGACTTGAGTGCAAGTCTTAAGTCTACAGCTCTGGTAGCAGTAGGTAGTTGTTACTGTAAGCCCAAACAGTCAGCATTTGAGAGATTGATGCAGCTATCCACAGCAGCTATTCTGTATGAATATTGTGCATAGTCAAGTTCTTTCTGCTAACCAAAGGTTCATTGGCATCTCTGCAGGCCATTCTGTCCCACATGCGTGTGGAGTGCAAATGCCACGGCGTGTCAGGCTCCTGTGAGGTAAAGACCTGCTGGAAAGCCATGCCGCCCTTCCGCAAAGTGGGCAATGTCATCAAGGAGAAGTTTGACGGTGCCACTGAGGTGGAGCAGCGGAAGGTGGGCACCACCAAAGTCCTGGCACCTCGAAACTCCCAGTTCAAACCTCACACAGACGAAGATTTGGTCTACCTGGAGCCCAGTCCAGATTTCTGCGACTATGACCCACGCACGCCAGGTATGCTGGGCACGGTGGGCCGCCACTGTAACCGAACATCAAAGGCCATCGACGGCTGCGAGCTGATGTGCTGTGGCCGCGGCTTCCAGACGCAGGAAGTGGAGGTGGTGGACAGGTGCAGCTGTAAGTTCCACTGGTGCTGTTATGTCAAATGCAAACAGTGCCGCAAAATGGTGGAGATGCATACTTGCCGGTGATGGGAGTGGGGGGGGGGGCACAGAGGGCACTGCTGATGAACAAAACAAACGCCCCACACTCCTGCTCAATTACCAAGGCCAAAGAGAGCAAGGAGGACTTGTGAACCTCCCTCTTCTTCTGCTTGAAACACCCCACCCTCCTACTACTGGTCAACGGAAACAGACTGAGTGGCTTAAACGTCAAATGTCATTCTATTCATTTTACGCCACCTTAATGAAAATCAGTAGATTATGCATGGGAGTCCCTACAATGTTACAGAGGTAGTTTGTTTCTTCTCAAGTAGAGAGCATCTTTTACTTTCTGTCTCCCTCCCTCACTCTCATATTTGCTTTGTCATTGATGCTTCTTATTTTTGTAATGTTTAACTTATTTGTTGAGACTGAGGAGATTGACGGTTGGTGGACCTAGAAGGAGGGGACAGACGAATGGAGATAATTAGGGACAAACTGGACCCATGGGTGGGCAGATGGGTGGGTGGGGTTAAGGGTTTGGGTTGGGATTGGGGTCAAGGGGAGGGTTGTTTGCCCTCTATCCTTGCTGCTGCTGCTTCGGGGACTCACTTGGAGTGCTGGATGTCAAAAAGGGAAACGCTGAGTCTGTCAGAGGACAGACTTGAACAACAAGGAGGAACGTGTCGCAGACGGACTTTCTGTGATTTGCTTCTTGAGTGTACATGGCTGTGCTGTGCTGAGGTCCAATCGTTTATTTTGCCCCCTGCAATGCCCTGATGCTGCTCCACTTACACACACTCACTGTCTTTCTGTCAGAGGGAGGATGATGATGGACAGGTGAAAGCCACTGTCAGCTCCTTCCTGTCTTTTCTGTAGACCCGTAGCATTGGCAGGTGATAGGCATGAGACACACAAAACACACACATACCCAGCAAACATTGCTTCAAATCAGCACCTGTATTCATGCACAGCTGATACCTGCAACCAGAAACCTTATATCCAAACAGTTTTCAGATCAGATTGTCAATGATTTGTTACCATTGCAGAACATCATATTGTAAAAATCCTGGATTGATGATGACCTTGGCCTTCTCCTGCACGTTGCCATCTGCCAAACGCTAGTTGGCTTAATGCAAACACGAGTAAACACACAGATACATGCATGCACCAGCAAACACACAATGTAAACACACACATACACAAAGGGGTCTGCCAGAGGGTTGCCGAGCATGTTCACCATGCATGATGACTGAAGCACTTTCTCTCCAAGCGCACATAGAGCCCTCGCCCCACAGCAGCGAACCTCTGACCACATTTTCAATTTTCCTTGTTCCTTTCATACTGTACAAACACACACACACACACACACACACACACACACACACACACACACACAGTTTCCCATGCCACTGTCAGGACTCTATTGTTGTCTTGTACCACCATAAAGCCAAGCTTTCCTATAATAACGTGCTATATAGAGACATACTGTAGATCTGTAAAGACTTATACACTGAAGAAGACTATACTGCCTATGAATGTATGTTAATACGGAATATATGCTTTGTCAAAAATGACTGTTGTCGCTTCTTTCAAAAATAATATGTGTGTGTGTGTGTGTGTGCGTGTGTGTGTGTGTGTGTGTGTGTGTGTGTGTGTGTGTGTGTGTGTGTGTATGGTTGCCCAAAAGGAAAGAAAGAACATGAGAAGATAGAAAGATGGAAAGTGAGAGAGAGCAGATCCTTTTCCACCACCAAACCCTGACACACACACACACACATACACACACACACACACACACACGCACACACAGAGTCCTGCTGACAGACATACACATATTTCAATAAAATTGTCCATTTCCCGTGTCTTTCAGCTGCGTTATTATGTGGCCACAGTTTGCACCATGCAGCATTTTGTGTGTGTGTGTGTGTGTGTGTGTGTGTGTGTGTGTGTGTGTGTGTCCCATATATGTATATATATATATATATATATATATATATATATATATATATATATATATATATATATATATATATATAATGTGTGTGGTCTAACTAATAGAACTCCTACCTGATGTCATCACTGGTCTCATCTCTACATGATGTCATCGCCGACCTCATGTCTGTCTCATTCACTCCTTGCCTGTCTTCGTCTGTCTCATTCACTCCTTGCCTGTCTTCTTCTCCACTAAGACATATTGTCAAACAAACATTATGTAATAGATTTTCCATATTAGTTTTTCCATATTAATAATATTAAGAAATGAATCTGTTGGTATCAAGTGCCCCCCCTACACTTCCACTGTTAGTCCTACCTGTTGCCTCCCCCTGTCTTTCCTGATCCACCATCCTCACACCTGAATGAAATGAACTCACTGGTAAATATAATATATATAAACTCAGTTCTTAAATCAGCCTAGTGATGGCATCAGATAAGACAACTATTATACAGTAAGGTTGTGCTGCTGTTGAAATGAAATTCACATTTTGGATTTTAAAAAGTATAAATACGGGGAGCCACTTAGCACAGACCTTTAAAGGGAGAGAGAGAGATGTGACACTGTAATTACAGCTTCCATGTCACCCAACAGATGTGACTATAGCCTGTATGTCTGACAGCACAGCTAACATGAACAGCTAATGGTAAAACAAAATCTATTAATGATTCCATGGTAAACCAGAGTTATTGCATTAGCTTCTTGTCATTTATTGTGCATGCTACCTTATATTTACCAGTTGTTATTTTACATTAATAAAATTGAGATATGTCATGCATGGGATTGGTACCATAGGGTTTAACCAAAATCTAAATGTAGCTATCAGCAACATTGGTTTGCATTAAGCTAGCCGTAAACCCCACTTTAGCTGCTAGTGTTAGCAAACACTAGCTAGTCTGAGAACAGTCTGTTAAGGCAAGGCAAGGCAGCTTTATTTGTAGAGCACATTTCAGCAACAGGGCAATTCAAAGTGCTTCACATGAAAACAGATTAAAAAATTAAAAACAGATAAAATACGAGCAAAAAAAAGTTACAGTGCAGTATAAGAAATTAAACATTGAAGAGCAGGTAAAACAGTTAAATATATAAAAGCAGATAAAATAACTCTCCTGGACTCAGTGATCCAGTTTTTGGAAAGCCAAAGCTTTTTGACCAATATGACAGATATCTCCAGCAGTCCGGTCCATATTTTCTAACCATCTCACCCACTATGGGTCCAGATGCTTCACACGGCTTTGAGGTTTCATTCCCCATAGTTACAGAAGCTTTTCCTTTAGTATACTCTTATCATTTTCGATGTGGTCGTCACCGCAAAGCTTAGTTCTTTTCTTCTCAAACCTTGTAAAACCCGGTACAGCCCTGCAGACAAAAATCTCTTAATAGTCCAAAACGTGTTCTTAAACTATTTTATTTCTTCTGCAGTCTGTCTCTAAATAGTCAAGAACTCGCTCAGAGTGTTTATAGACTATTTTTTTCTTTTTAGGCCTTCTGCCTAAATTAGTTAGTTACTTCGACTAACTTTTTGACCAGCCCAACGTCTGTCTGTTCTGTCACTCTATTTCCATGCCTGCATTAGAGAAACAATCAGAGATATGTCCGTTTCTGCAAGAGAATGTGACTCGTAATCATAAATTCAATCTTAACTTTCCTGGACTCAATGATCCATTTTGTGGAAAGCCAAATATTTTTGACCAGTATAGCAGACATCTCATGTAGTCCGGTCCATATTTTCTAACCATCTCACCCACAATGGGTCCAGATGCTTCGCATGGTTTTGAGGTTTCATTCCCCATAGTTACAGAAGTTTTTCCTTTAGTATACTCTTATCATTTTCGATGTGGTCGTCACCACAAAGCTTAGTTCTTTTCTTCTCAAACCTTGTAAAACCCAGTACAAAAATCTTTTAATAGCCAAGAACGTGTTCTTAAACTATTTTATTTCTTCTGCAGTCTGTCTCTAAATAGTCAAGAACTCGCTCAGAGTGTTGATAGACTATTTTTTTCTTTTTAGGCCTTCTGCCTAAATTAGTTAGTTACTTCGACTAACTTTTTGACCAGCCCAACGTCTGTCTCTTCTGTCAACTATTGTCATGCCTGCATCAGAGAAATAATCAGAGATATGTCCGTTTCTGCAAAAGAATGTCACCGAAATAATCATAAATTCAATTCTATTATTTGTTTTAGGAATTTATCTTTATATGTTTATATAGATTGTTATACAGTGTCAACAATGCAGCTTCAGTATAAGAAATGAACAGTTATTTAAAGAAAGGCAACATCAAAAAGATAGGTCTTCAGCCTTGATTTAAAAGAACTGAGAGTTGCAGCAGACCTGCAGTTTTCTGGGAGTTTGTTCCAGATATGTGGAGCATAAAAACTAAACGCTGCTTCTCCCTGTTTAGTTCTGACTCTGGGGACAACAAGCAGACCTGACCCAGACCACTTGAGAGGTCTGGGTGGGTCATAGTGTAGCAGACCTGACCCAGACCAGCTGAGAGGTCTGGGTGGTTCATAGTGTAGTAGCAGACCTGTCCCAGACGACCTGAGAGGTCTGGGTGGGTCATAATGTAGCAGACCTGTCCCAGACCAGCTGAGAGGTCTGGGTGGTTCATAGTGTAGCAGACCTGTCCCAGACGACCTGAGAGGTCTGGGTGGGTCATAGTGTAGCAGGCCTGTCCCAGATGACCTGAGAGGTCTGGGTGGGTCATAGTGTAGCAGGCCTGTCCCAGACGACCTGAGAGGTCTGGGTGGGTCATAGTGTAGTAGCAGATCAGAAATGTATTTTGGCCCTAAACCGTTGTGATTTATAAACCAGCAAAAGTATTTTGAAATCAATTATTTGAGGCACAGGAAGCCAGTGTAGAGACTTCAGAACTGGAGTGATGTGATCCACTCTCTTGGTCTTAGTGAGGACTCGAGCAGCAGCGTTCTGAATCAGCTGCAGCTATCTGAGTGATTCTTTAGGGAGACCTGTAAAGACACCGTTACAGTAGTCAAGTCTACTGAAGATAAAAGCATGGACAAGTTTTTCCAAATCCTGCTGAGACAGAAGTCCTTTAACCCTTGATATATTGTTAAGGTGGTAATAGGCTGACTTTGTTATTGTCTTAATGTGGCTGTTAAAATTCAGGTCTGAGTCCATGACTACACCAAGATTTCTGGCTTTGTCTGTTGTTTTTAACATTGTCGTTTGAAGCTGAGCGCTGACTTTTAATCATTCCTCCTTTGCTCCAAAAACAACCACCTCAGTTTTTTCATCATTTAATTTAAGAAAGTTCTGGCACATCCAGTCATTAATTTGTTCAATGCACTTAGTCAGTTGTTGTATTGGACTATAGTCCCCTGGCGATAAGGTTATATGAATTTGTGTGTCATCCGCATAACTATGGTAACTTATTTTATTGTTTTCCATAATTTGAGCCAGTGGAAACATGTAGATGTTAAACAGGAGAGGCCCCAGAACGGAGCCTTGGGGAACTCTGCACGTCATATTTGTATGCTCAGATGTATAATTCCCTATAGACACAAAGTAGTCCCTATTCTTTAAATACGACTCAAACCACTTTAGTACTGAGCCAGAAATGCCAACCCAGTTTTCCGGTCTAGTAATATGTCATGGTCAACTGTATCAAATGCAGCACTCAGATCAAGTAATACCAAGACTGAAATTTTGCCACTATCTGTGTTTAAGTGGATGTCATTAAAGACTTTAACAAGAGCCGTCTCAGTGCTGTGGTGTGGTCGAAAACCCGACTGGAAGGCATCAAAACCGTTTTTTCAATGATTTTACTTAAAAATGGAAGGTTTGATATTAGTGACGTGTCTAGATTGTTCTTTGTTAACTTAAATATTTGCAAGTTTCCAAGTTTGGTAGCCAGTGGCGCAAAAAGTGGGTATACACTATATGCGGCGCATAGGGGCGCAGCACCATGGGGGGCGCCAAAGCGACGGTAAACCAAAAAAATATTAATTTTTTTTCTGTATTTTCAATATGTAGCTGTGTGTTTCTAAATCATTTCTGCATTTCCTCAACATTTTAGAGGACTAACAGGCTAGATTAGGCGCCCTGTCTCATAAGATTCCATCATAGAATGTTGACATAGAAGAGCGGGTGGGCGCCGTGAGCGCTAAGTGAGCAGGTACGAGCGTACGAGTAGTAAGTTGCCGTCTATGGAAAAAGTTCAAAGCAAAAAGCTGTTGGGGCTAAAAAATAGAAAAAGAAAGAGGGGAAAATGAGATGACATGTCAATGGATGCGACAGCAGTTAAATAAGTGGATGGTGAGAGGCAGCAGGTAGGATTTAAAGTGTGACGTCTGTGCTTGGAGGCTTGCAAATATTCATGTTAACAGACAGTTTGCTAACTTAATGCAAACCAATGTTGCTGATAGCTACATTTAGATTTTGGTTAAACCCTATGTTACCAATCCCATGCATGACATATCTCAATTTTATTAAGGTAAAATAACAACTGGGAAATATAAGGTAGCATGCACAATAAATGACAAGAAGAAAAATAAAAATAAATATGAAAAAAATAATAAAATAATATAATAATAAAATAATAAATATATATATATATATATATATTAGGGCTGTCAATTGATTAAAAAATTTAATTACATACTCTGTGATTAATTAATCAAAATTAATCGCATACTTAATTAACGGTGCCTGAACCAATACTTTTTAAGAAAGTAAAAAAAACCAAGAAAAAACAAGAAGGGTACTAAACAACAGTTGGTGACATTAAAGAACGGCTTGTTTATTGCTAAGGCCATATGGTCAACATTAAATGATTTAATAATAATGTATAACAATAACTAACTTATTTCACTAATAAATTGCTGTTGAACGACAAAAACAACCACCAGATGGGAAAACGACATTTACAATAACTTCAAATGCACCACGAGGCTGTAGTTTACCAGTTTCATTGAACGCACCGTCTGTGTTGTTTCTCCGACGGCAGCTGCAGATTGTTACATCCCGGTGTTGAATCCTCTACAGTAAAACACAGTCACACTTTACACCGTTTAGCGTTAGCTGTCAGCATTTAACCCTGTTTAATCCAGCTACTAGCTAGCTGTAGGGTAACGTTAGCTGCTGTCGAGTATAGTGTTAACTAGCTAGCGGTAGGCTAACGTTAGCTGCTGTCGAGTGTAGTGTTAGCTAGCTAGTGGTAGGCTAACGTTAGCTGCTGTCGAGTATAGTGTTAACTAGCTAGTGGTAGGCTAACGTTAGCTGCTGTCGAGTGTAGTGTTAGCTAGCTAGTGGTAGGCTAACGTTAGCTGCTGTCGAGTATAGTGTTAACTAGCTAGCGGTAGGCTAACGTTAGCTGCTGTCGAGTATAGTGTTAACTAGCTAGCGGTAGGCTAACGTTAGCTGCTGTCGAGTATAGTGTTAACTAGCTAGCGGTAGGCTAACGTTAGCTGCTGTTGAGTGTATTGTTAACTAGCTAGCGGTAGGCTAACGTTAGCTGCTGTTGAGTATAGTGTTAACTAGCTAGCGGTAGGCTAACGTTAGCTGCTGTTGAGTATAGTGTTAACTAGCTAGCGGTAGGCTAATGTTAGCTGCTGTTGAGTATAGTGTTACTAGCTAGCGGTAGGCTAACGTTAGCTGCTGTTGAGTATAGTGTTAACTAGCTAGCGGTAGGCTAATGTTAGCTGCTGTTGAGTATAGTGTTACTAGCTAGCGGAAGGCTAACGTTAGCTGCTGTTGAGTATAGTGTTAACTAGCGTCATGTGCAGCGGTGTTTGTGTTGCCTGTCTGTTTCAGAGCATCAGAGAGAAGAGCAGACAAGTAAATGTTCCAGTTAATGATCCAGGCAGAACATTCTCGTCTCCTCCTTCATTTTACAGTCCAATGGTGCTAGAACGGCTCCGGCTCAAACCTCAATATGGAATGGATTAATCTGCGTTATTTTTTTAACGTGTTATTTTTTCTCAGATTAATTAATCGAAATGAACGCGTTATTTTGACAGCCCTAATATATATATATATATCTAAAATCCAAAATGTGAATGTCATTTCAACAGCAGCACAACCTTACTGTATAATAGTTGTCTTATCTGATGCCATCACTAGGCTGATTTAAGAACTGAGTTTAGGCTGCTATATCTACCAGTGAGTTCATTTCATTCAGGTGTGAGGATGGTGGATCAGGAAAGACAGGGGGAGGCAACAGGTAGGACTAACATTAGGTGGAAGTGTAGGGGGGGCACTTGATACCAACAGATTCATTTCTTAATATTATTAATATGGAAAAACTAATGAAAAATCTATTACATAATGTTTGTTTGACAATATGTCTTAGTGGAGAAGAAGACAGGCAAGGAGTGAATGAGACAGACATGAGGTCGGCGATGACATCAGGTAGAGATGAGATGTCCAGTATGGTTTGAAGTTCTGTTGACCAACCTATTCACTGTGTCCTTTTTGGGGAGGAAATAGTGCAGACAGAGATGGAAAGCCACTCACTACTCAAATCACATCAACCAGGGGTGATGATTAGGTTGCCAATTGTCACAATTTGCGCCAAAATTGTTGCTGCATACCCCTCTGACACTGGGTAGTTGCGCCCCTGGTAGCAAATCTGTGCATGATTCCATGGTAAACCAGAGTCATTGCATTAGTTATGTTTTCCAGATTATTTATTGTACATGCTACCTTATATTTACCAGTTTTCAGCTCAACCACCTCGGTTTTGCATATTCTAAGCTGGCCGTAAACCCCCATTTGGCTGCTACTTTCCCAGTGCTAGCAAACGCTAGCTAATCTGTTAACATGAATATTTGCAAGCCTCTAAGCCCAGACGTCACACTGTAAATCCTACCTGCTGCCTCTCACCATCCACTTATTTAACTGCTGTCGCATCCATTGACATGTCATCTCATTTCCCCTCTTTCTTTTTCTATTTTTAGCCCCCGACAGCTTTTTTGCTTTATCCATCTTTTTCCATAGATGACAACTCACTACTCGTACCTGCTTGCTCAGCACTCACAGCGCCCCCCAACCCCCCCCTCCTCTACGTCAACATTCTATGATGGAATCTTATGAGACAGGACCTAAAATGTCATATAACATTGAGGAAATGCAGAAAAGATTTAGAAACGCACAACAGCAGCTACATATATAAAATACCAAAAAAAGATATACCATCTCTTTGTTGCCCGCATGGTGCTGCGCCACTATGCGCCGCATACCCACTGTTTGCGCCACTGCATACAGCATACTGCATACAGTACATCAACCAGAGATAAATGGATGTGTTTCCCGCGCTGGGAGCCTGGTACTCTGGTTTTGGAAAGAACATGAGCAGCCGCTCAGGTTTCAGCAACTGCCTGATTGAGTTCGAACTGAAAAGGGAACAAAGGCAGGAACACCAGGCTAGAACAGGGATTACAGCAAAATGCAGACCACATGGCTCAAGCTTTTTCCCTCCTGTCTCTATCAATATCATACTGCCCCCACTACTCCAGCTTTCTCGCTCTTTCTCTTGCAATATCTTTGACTTTCGTTGGTTCCAGTCCGCTCCCCCTCTGCGGAAAGTGTAACCCTAACCACTCTCGGTCTGCGACGGTGGGATCTGTCCTTCATTAAGCCCCCATGATGGCTTAGATGAGGTGGGTGGTGGTAGCCACACTGATTGGGAATGTCTGTGGGCTTGTGTGTGTGTGTGCTCAGTCTGTCAGACAGCCAGATGTACAGTTAGGCAGTCAGTCAGAGAACTCTTATGCCTTTTGTGGTTTGCTGCGGTTTTGGCAGAGACAAGAGGCTGACAGTAGGGTTTTAGCACTTAGCGTACGTGTGTGCGCTAAAGTGCAACAAATATGGGTTTATGAAGGCTGGTACAAATATTGTGGAATGAAACTACTTGATATTTTGTGCTAATATCTAGCATCCATATGGACAATTTCCAGGCCCAAAAAATACCCCAAAAATGATACTTCATCTCGATACACACACATTTAATAGACATACATTGGAAACAGTTGTATGTAGTCTACTGACAGCAACATTATGTATTTCTTATGTTAGTACCCATTGTGTGTTTAACAGTGAGTTTAGCCTAGTAATTGAGTTAGTGCTAGGCTATAGGAAGCAATTATGCTCAAATGCAGGAAAACATAGCAGAATCAGAATCACAATGAGGTTTATTGTCCAGTTTCACATACAAGAAATTTGCCTTGGTTTTTGGTGCGTACAATAAACTATAAAAATAAAATATTAAGAGGCAATGAAAACAAAAAAGCAATGTACTGCAACAGTAAATAACATAAATATAAAATGGAAAAATGACAATAAAAAGATGAAAAAGATACTATAAAATACTATAACAAATACTTAAACAAATATGTACAATATAACTATTTTAGAGTTGGAAAGCTGTATAGTTTTGTGCAGGATATGCAAAAATCTTTATCGGAGGGGGTGGAGTGCATGTCATTGAGGGGTCCCGGGCCTTGTTGATGAGTCCAGCTGCAGTCAGAAACTGTTCTTTTGGCAGGAGGTTTTGGTCCCTCTGCCAGAGGGGAGTGGTTCAAAAAGTTTTCCGTGGTGGAAGGGATTGGCTACAATCCTTCCTGGTCACCTCAGGGTCCTGGAGCAAACAGGACCTGGAGGGACGGCAGATTGCAGCCAATCACTTTCTCCACAGAGCGAATGATACGCTGCACTCTGCCCTTGTCCTGCCGGCGGCAGCAGCGTACCAGCTGGTGATGCAGGAGGAGAGGATGGACTCGATGATGGCGGTGTAGAAGTGCCCCACAATCGTCTTTGGCAGGTTGAACTTCTCCAGCTGCCGCAGGAAGTACATCCTCTGCTGAGGATCGAAAGCATTATGACTTTTTCCTTTATCTGCTGATTCGACAGCCTATAGTCAAAAACCTGTTCTAAAATTACTGGCGTGAAACAAATATTTAAGATTTAAGAGATTTAAATTCTCTTTGTAATCAACTAATCTTGCGTGAAGCAACGAGCATTTTGTCTTCTTCAGATCATGTTCTTCAGAGTGAATTTTCTCATCAAGACGTCATTATATTTGACCTGCTTTTAAAACTAATGACCACTCTAATTCTATTTTATTATTTTTTTAATCTACTCTCATACAGTATATAGGCTTGTGTGCTGTTATGTATGTGCGTGTTGTCTGTAGCTGCTCTCAACTAACTACCTCTTGTGGGATTAATGAAGTTGAATTGAGTCTTCTTGAGGTCTTTGGAGATGAGGGATCCTGGGAAGAACTCCACAGTGTTGAATGGGAGTCACTCAGGGTGATGGGGGAGGGAGGGGGCTGCGTCCTTCCTTAAATCCACAACCATCTCCACTGTCTTCAGAGCATTACGCTCCAAGTTGTTCTTCTCACCAGGTGGTAGGCAGAAATTAGTGGCTTTGTGAATATGTAAATTAGACAAAAACTGGTCCGGTTTATTTGCATTTCTTTAAACCAATCACAATCATCTTGGGCGGTGCTAAGTGCCGTACGGAACAACGGCACTTCGACAAAATAGCCTCAGGAAGGAACTTGTTTTGGTGGAACATGTGGACGTTCAAAAGTAGTTTTAGTCGTGCAACAGAAAACTCAGATTGGACAGATAGTCTAGCTAGCTGTCTGGATTTACCCTGCAGAGATCTGAGGAGCAGTTAACCATAGTCCTCACAAATCAGCCGGAGGTTAGAACGCCGACACAGAGACAGAGGAAGGGGACGGACATCCGGCCTAAACTTAGTGAAATCCGGCGGAATTTCCGTCAGCAACAGAGCAATCCCGGAAGTGGAACGTTGTAGATATAGATACACCTGCGATGGTCTAAAGCTTATGGGAAATGGATTTCATCAAAGATGATGTCAAATATTGAATAAACAAAAATATGAGCTTTTTTTTTTTTTTTTTCAATCACATCTAGACATATGAAGGAAGCCACAGACAATCTGTTGAGTTGGTAACGTTTAAACGTTGGACTTTTAGTTATTTACGGTGTTACAAATGTCAATGAGATTTTGAATGAGGTTTTCTTACATCTGGAACAAAACCTGGTCTCACTGCAGCTCTCTATAGCAACAGTGTTAGCATGACTGTAAACCTACATTTGGAAAGCCTAGGAATAATGCAACACCATGTTGGCCTACAGAAGGTTGCAAAGTGGTCTGCCCTCTTCCATCCATCCATCCATACATACATCACACAAACTTTATAATCATAAGATTTATTAACATCAAGATAATAGACAGTTTGACTGATGTTTTGTCTAATTAGCATGTCTTATTCACAACCCACACAAGCACGGGTACTTCTCAAATAAATACTTCCTGAAGGTATAAGAGGTAATGAGATAACGATGGTGTTTCACATCAATCTTCCAGCCAATCATTCTCCCAGACAGGCACCTAATAGTTTACATTGCACCTCAGGTACCTCTGCATAGCTTCGGTTAAAGGTTTTCTGCTGTCTCTCTTTCTCTGTCAGTGTGTGTTGTGAGTGTGAAGGGTTAACAGTGCAGGTTGGCTGGATATTAATGCCACTCGCTCAGAGAACCCAGGAGAAGACTGGCTTTAGCCCAGGGCCCGGCCCTCCCAGGCCTTTCTCAAACTCCCAGATCTCTTCAGCATACTTCTCATATTAAAAGAAAACAAGTTACACAAATGAGACAGATGGTTCTTGTTTGTGATGACAGTTGCAGTTTTTCTCCTCCAGCCCTCCTCCCCTCTTCTTCTCTCTCGGCTTTCCTCCGGTGTCTCCGCCGCTCTTTGCCCTGAAACGGCCACGTTGTGCAACACGAGCGGAGCGGTTGGGAGAATCGGGCTTGTGGGCGTCTAGTCACCAGGCTCCACATCTGAAATGGCTACGTAGTACTGGTGCAGTGGACTTGCTATTCACTGACTGTATTTTACCTTTACACCACTTGCAAGTTTGATGTGCTTTCTACCCTCAAGGGTGCACATTAAAGGGCCTTTCAGACAAACGTGGCAACAGCAGTGCTGCACTCTTAAAGCGGCTTCCGCCGCGCCACGACAGCTTTCAGAGTTCAACCTGGTTGAACGGTGTTTGGTGCTTAAGCCCCCAACGTCATCTTCCAGGCAGTGCTGCATGGAAGGCACTAGGGTTAGGGTTAGGGTTAGGTGCCTTGTAGTCAACAGTCGCAGCGCTCCCTTGAAGTCGACGATGGGGGCTTAAAACACCATCGAGCTGGTTGAACTCTGGGCGCAGCACGCTGTAGATGAACCCAGCGGCAAGTGCAGTGCAAACTGTGTTTAGTCTATAAGTCTAAGGGCTATAAGTCAGTCAACAGCTTCGGGCAAGTTACTTCCAAAATGTAATACATTACAGATTACTAGCTACTGTCATTTGAGAGTATTAGTTAAATTACAATATTACTGTGTCTGAATTACTTTTGACTTACGTAGCTTGTGAATTCAAAAAAGTCTCATCTTTATCCAATTATCTGTATACAATTATCCAATGTATCTTTATACATCATTATTTATTTATTCACGATATTTTGTATCATTAATTTTAATCTGCAAAGTACCTAAAGCTGTATAATAAATAGTGAAGTAAAAGGTACAATACTTGACTCTGAATTGCGGTGGAGTAGGAGTAGCCTATAAAGTAGGAGAAAATGGAAATACTCAATTAAAAGTAGCCTACCTTACAGTTGTATTGAAGTACGGTATAGTTTCTTTCCACCGCTGATAAAAATGTAATGCTAACGTGTAGCAAGTCTAAACGTTAAATCCCAACATGTTTGTGTCTGTCAGATGCTCGGACACACTGCTGTTTTCTGATTTCTGGTTCAAATGCATTATAACTCGCATTACTGAGATTGTAACATATATGATATTACCAAAATGTTGTTAGTAATGCGTTGCATTACTACATTTCAGCAAAAAGCAATGCATTACTAAAATTGCGTTACTTTTGTAACTCATTACTCCCAACACTGTCAATCAAACTGGGACCTCCAGTGTTTTATTTTCATTCATTTTCATGTAGAAGTCAGCTATCAAATGTGTTGAAATAAGTAACACAGTTTACAAGTGAATCATATGGTGTGATAAATCTAAATCTATTGCTGCATCAGAATAAGAGAAACCAATTGGAACATTCTTGCATACGGTGGATTGGTTTCCGCTCCACAGGCTGGGGAGGAAGCCTAATCAGCAGAATCAGCCCCCACTCTGCCTCAGAAGCATCTTTAACTTGTATACATTTTTTAACAAACAGGACTAAGGCTAAAACTTTGCATACCGTGTACACAGAAGCATACACTATGCACTCTTTGCATTGGATTCACTCAACAAGTCCTCTAAACCATATGACGATATAGGTTAGTTATTACTATCCGACCCACGGGAGCGTTTCATAAATTAGCACCCCCAGAGGTGGCAGGAAATTTGACCCACAGGAGCATTTTCCGTCCTCATTTCTAAACCAGCGAACGTAACAGTCGTGGTTTTAAACACATCATTAAAGATGTGAAACAGTCGCAGTTTGGCTGGGTTTAGGCCCAAAAACTACCCAGTTAAGTTTAGAAAAAGATTGTTGTCGGTTACGTTACTCAACTTCCAGTTGTATATGTGACGCAGAACGTGACTTAGTTTCATTTGTTCTGTAAAGTAAATTGTAGTGAGTGATTGTAGTGAATTCCAAGCACTCACCTCGAGGCCACTCAGACACCCAGCATGGACGGATCAGATAAGGATGGATCAGTCAGGAGGAGAGAACACACACACACACACACACACACACACACACACACACACACACACACACACACACACACACATGGTGGATCAGGCTGTTGATGAGGGCTTTAGCTGCCACAGCTTCATCTCTGGATGCTGGTATGGAGGATCACTGTGAGCTTTCCTCTCCACACACACACCCACACACACACTGACACACACTCTCTATTGATGGTTATAGCCATGTGTCTGTCATCGGGGAGATTTCAGCTGAACTGCAAATAACTTTTTCCTTAACACCTGGACACTAAACACACACACACACACACACACACACACCCACACACCCACACCTGAATATGTGGGTGAAGTGTGTGTGTGTTACATGTATCTATTAGCCAACAGCAACCTGCTGTGTCAAAATAATCCTTGCAGTGACCAGTGGTAGCGTCACTTGATGGCCGCCTGCTTGTCAGACATGTACTCGATAAACATCATGATGAGAACAAAGTTTGGATCTGCTTCTTTTAAGATAAGCATCTTTGTAACTGCAGCAAAACACAACGCAACCACAACTACAGCGCTAGAATGTGTACATGCAAATGAAGAATTGGGTGCAAATAGGACTAGTTAAATGTTGGAAAATAAATGAATTTTCCTGTGGCATCGCTTGGATTGTACTTGGCCACCCCATCAGATTGGCATGTCCTGTGTAAGCAACATTGGATTGACTGTATAGGTTTTTTTATTTTTGTGCCATGCCAATATTTGGCCCTCCCATCTGAAATCTGTTTCACCCTGATAAAAGGCTTTTATTTCTCATCTGCCAAGCTTTCTCCAAGTAACTGGCTAACTTAGATTTTGTAAGTAGCCACCTCTGTCTCTGTTTTTATCTCACTAAAACAAATCTGGTTAAAGGAGAAATCCAGCCGATTTGTACCTGAATCTTGATCGCTAGATGTCACCGACTACTGTCGATAGGAGAAAAAAACAAGCAAAATCGGTGCTAGCAAACTGGAGTTGCTGCAGCTACGTCCAGAGCTCCCAGTTAGCTAAAATGCCAGTTGTGGGGACATGTTCTAAAGAGTGCCTTTGTGCCTCTTAACAGACACAAAATGCAATTAAAATGTCTGTGCATCATGAACAGGGCCCTTACATGACAACAAGATGCGTTTTCAACTCAGACATTGTGAAGAAACCGTTTAAATTCAAAGTTTGTACTGTCACCGACCTCTTTCTCCATCTTAACCGAGAACATAGATCTTCACTTCTTAGATGCATTATGTCAATCAAGAGAGACAAGTGAATGAAGTAAAGCGAATAATGACTATTTGTCATAACAGATGATATGAAATGAAGTTAATGAATTAACTTAGGTTCAGGAGCAGGGCCCCGCCTCAACCACACCTCTAATCACTGATCAGCCTTTATATTCCTCGCCAACCCACTCAGTGCTGTTTGTCTCCGCATTCTTGACCCACACTCCCTTCCTTTGGTACCTCGACTTCTCGTCTATCTCATCCCTTCATCCCCTCTTCCCTCATACCCTCATCCCTCCCTCCATTCATCCCTACTCTGACCCACTCATCCCTCCTGCCCTCTTCCCTTCCTACTCAGTCCAGTGCATTCCTCTCTCATTTCTCATTCTAGGTACTGTCCAGGGGGGGGGGGGGGGAAAGCACCTGAGACAGAACCCCCACACTGAATCTCACTCCAGCCGGTCTCCAGTACATCCTCCAACCAACCAGATGACATCTCTTTTCAATCTCACCCACCATCCAAATCTATTCCTGTGCTCTAAACATTCAATATAATCAAGCATTCATTAAATCTTTAAATTCCATACTGTTGTGGCGTGGTCCTTGCTAGTGAAAGTCTTTGGTGCTTAGGCCTCCTGCACACTGACTGCGTGGCGTGTCCGTTTATATTTGGGCTCCCATGGTAACAGGTTAGAGCGTGCACGCTGCCTGCGTGACACGCACGTCTCAGGAAACGTGTGCAGGCTAGAAATAGAACCGACGCCTATTTCTCACGTCACACGCCAGCGTGTTGGAAGTGTTTCCAGGCAACATAGAATAGGAAAAGATGTTTATAATAACATTAAAGATGTTGATATGTCATTCTGACACAAATACATTTAATAAATGACATGTTGATGTTTGAAAGTCTTGAGGTTTTGATATAAATATGAATGTCATTTAAACATATAATAATAAATAATAATTGATTTTCAAATATTGCACCTGTCAATCCAGAAGGAAATATTCTGGAGCCTATGTTGCTGTCAATCCTGCCGACGTTGTCTTTGCTGTAATCAGATCAGAATATATTTATGTTGGGAAACATCCATGTGTCCAGACCAGGCTAGCAGCAGCAGCAGCAGTCAGACACCTTTCTGGTGTTAAAGACAGAAAACGCCACGCTCACGCCACGCTCACGCCAGGCTCACGCCAGGCTCACGCCAGCAGCCAGTGTGCAGGAGGCCTTAGACTCATCAGGGAGGTTTGTAACTGAGGGGCGTGTGCCCTGAGCAGCAGCAAGATAAATCGCTCTATGGAGTCCAGACACTGGTGCTGGTGTCCGATGATTCTGATTTAAAAATAAAGACGGCCCCACTCCATTTTCTCTTACTCGTACACCACCTCCTACGAGAGCATTTAGACCAGGTAGACCAGGCCAAACCTGCACCTCTACACCACAGCCAACATCCACATGAAAACCACATTGTCTTCGATGTGTCGGCAGCAGCTTTGGACACAGCAACAGCTGAGGCTGTCAAAGGTTCAGTGCAGGCACAACCAAACAGGCAGCGTCTAGCGCCAACATTGGAGATTTATTTTCATGCACACACATAGCAGCCATGCCCTAGCACTGTATATAGCTGAGATGTATGAAAACTGATTTACTGCTGAGATCTGATAAACTGCTTCAATCCTCAGCATGCTTTTCATCACAAGTCAGTATCTGTGCAGATCATTGTAAAATCATCTCATAAAAGCGTGCACAGCACACACACACACACACACACACACACACACACACACACACACACACACACACACAGGCAGCAGCTCTCCACCTGCATTGTGTGTGTTTTTCAGATTTCTGAATGATGTCCCGGTGGGTTGCCATTACATCCCGACATCAGCCTGCTCGTCCCACCCAGAGGAGAGACTCGGCCAGGCTGGATGGTGATTGGACGACCCCAGAGGACAAAACATTTAGACTCATTTGTCAAACATGATGAAGACCAGGTGGTGTGTCTCTGCATTTGTGTGTGGATATAGAGGGCTGAGGAGCATGTGTGTGTGTGTGTGTGTGTGTGTGTGTGTGCGTGCGTGCGTGCATGCATGAGTATACAGTAATATTTCAGCAGAGAGGAATGCCCTTCGTTCAGCCAGTGTGATAATTAATGGCTGTCAGCGTCTCTTTAGTGGAAGAACGCGCTGACAGACAGCACTCCAGAAACGCAGGGAATGTGTGAACGCCTCACAGGGGTGGATGAGGGTGGAGGAGGGAGTGCAACACCCCCCAACTGTCCCTGTTTCAGATGATTTCAGATCAGCGAACCTGGGCTATCACCGTCATTTGCTGCCATTTGAGGAATTTCTGGACATCTGCTAAAGTGATACTGATCTCTCAGCAGCTCACAGCAATACACTGTTAGATACGGTGTGTGTGTGTGTGTGTGTGTGTGTGTGTGTGTGTGTGTGTGTGAAAGTAAAGAACAGGTACATTATATATTATTATACTTTTGTCAAATTGTAATAATCATTTCACCATTTAGAATCAACCCTGAAATCACAAAAAATGACATTCATAAATTCCTCCAGAAATCATGACCATTCTGTACAAAAGGTAGATAACCCTTTATGTTATAATACATATATTGTGTAATACATTACTCTGGTCTCTTATAAAAATGTCTCGGGGAAATTAACCTTCCGTCCTCACATAAATAATCTCGTAAAGAAAAATTAGTAGAGAGTTGAAACCATGATCAGCATTTCTATTAATCGCTGAGTGCTGATCATGCAATTGCTGTTACATTGGTCTGTTGGGAACCCTCCCAGCATGCACTGGGGCAACAGATTCATGGAGTCTAATTTTCTGTGTTCCTGCATTGTTACTGGTTTTCTTTTAGTTCTACACTGTTTCCAGTATTTCTACCTTTTGATCACTGTTACATAATTGCATATTTCCAGTGAATGTGGTTAGACTAGGAGTGATATTAGTGTGATTGATGAGGATAATCAAATGTAATCTCTTTGAGTTGAATTCATGTCTTTTTGTTCACAGTAAACTACATTTGGATTGTGTAGTTTATCATATATACAGTAAGTAGGTAACTTGTTATCAAAGTTGTGATAAATTATACAATAATCTACGTGGTTTCGTACATCATACTCATATCGTTTCATTATAAATCTAAGCAAGCCAGCCATATGTACCTGATAATGAGTTCATGTACAGGGGTCATGATCCAGCTGCTATCAGTGAGCTGCAGGTTGGAGTTTAAGGACGTGTTGCCCTGGTAACAGTACCAGATGAGTTTAAAGTGGCTTTAAAGAACCACAAAGTGCATCTTAACACTGTCTGTACATATGGACCTCTGTAGACCTGTTAATGAGTATGTCTGCATTCCATAACATTTATATTATTTAACATACTTAATGTTGCATTTCATATACATAACTTCATCTTTCTGTACCAGTGTTACTGCTTTGATCCATTTTGTTTTATAGCCCACACTTTTAAAATCCTCTTGATGGGTGATTGAGCTCCACCTTACCTCACAACTGTGGGCCATGTGTGCAAACTATTCCATCAGTGCCAACGATCCCAATATCAATATCCAATTCTCAGTTTATACAGCGGGAATAAATGGACTTGAGTGGATTGTGAATACTATCAGTTTCTTATGTATCTGCTTCACTGTGACCCACAGAGGGGCACCAGCATCAGGGGCGATGACATCTGGGTGGACAGCACCACCTGCTGGCTCAACATGCCATGACAGGCTCATCCAGCTGTGGATGAAATCCAAACAGCTGGACAGTGGACAAACTGGACGTAATGGTCCCGCATCACTCATATATATATATATATAGCCTGGCACCAATCCACGGGTCCAACCTTTGATGTTGGTGAAAGCTCTGGTAGAGAAGCAGTTTTGTTGCAGTATGAAAACAGATTTCTCTATTAAAATATTATAAGCCAACATCATTTTACTTTTATCCCTAGCTTTGATCTCGTTGGAATCTATTTGTTTATTTATTTTATTTATTTGTATTACTTTTTCATCATTTTTATTAGCTGGTGTGCACTCATCTCTAATTGTAAATAGTTTGTCTTTTTTATGGTTTTTAAGGTCTATCCTGTTTTTTGTATAATTATCGGCGTGTCGGTCATCTGTGAAAAACGTTTATGGAAAAAGGTGCTATACAAAAAGATTGATTTATTGATTCAGGGTCATGATAATCAAAAAACAGTCATGTTCGGTGGTTATGTTTTTCTATTGTCGCAAATAAAATAAAAAGAAGTGCACGGGAAAAGTGGTAAAGGCAATTAAGGTATAAGTTTAATATTTTTAAAAGAATGCATATACAAAGAACAAAGACTTTAGACAGAGCATTTGGTTTTGCACCAAAACAACAGGTTATAATAATAATAATAATAATAATAATAATAATTATACTGACTCGGGCTGGAGATCAACCCAACTCTAAGCCACCAGTAAAGAAAAACAAGAACCAACCAATCACAAACAACTTTTACCAAACAGTCTCTCTGCCATTGGAGGGTTTTAAACCAATCAGAGCTTTTCTTGGAATAAACTGGCAGGAAAGAGTTCAGATGAGTTCCGACCACTAAATGTAAAAGGAGTGAAAGTATATATATATATATATATATATATATATATATATATATATATATATATATATATATATATATATATATATATAAAAAAAATAAAAAACAGCACAAACAGAAATAATGAAGAAAAAAAATATTTTGGTAAAAACACCTGGAGCCTACATCGAAATTGTGTTCCAGCTTACATTATAATTACATCTGTTAAACCTATCATTTAGAAGAGAGAGCGAGGCTCAGCTACACGCAGCACCATACAGTATCAACGGGTACGACAGCCCACCCACACCTTAGACATGCCACAGGGGTAAAACCCAACAGGAAGGCACCCAATTCTGACCTGGCACAGAATTCTGCTGGAAGTTCCTGTTCATTGATCAGCCGTCTGGATGTATGGAGTATGGATCTCCAGAGTTGGCTGCCAAGGGACATTCGTTTCACACGGATGTCTCTGCTGTACCCGTTCTAAGTGTAAGGTGATGTCAATGTTAAACAGTATCCTGCTTCACCCTCCCTTGGTCACGCATAAAGAACATAACGCTTGTTCTGCTAACACTGTTGAAGTTCCCTGCATCTAAAAGGCCAATTCCTTTTGGTCGACTATTGGACCCTTTCCTTCTGGATGCCTTTAGCTCTTCAAGTGATTACCGCTCCAAATGGACTGCGACTCTGCACTGTGAAGTCCACACTGAAGAGGACTGGATGCTAGATGGCAATATCTACTAATTAAGTTTCCACTGTGTGGAGTTTTAGCCGTATTGCTCTGAATTACCGAGTTCTGTCGGACCTACACAGTTTCCTTAGTGGTTAAGAGCGCGTCTATGTGGAACACGGAATAAATATCTCAGACTTATGTGTTTGAGGAGAAAAGGGGTGTTGGCAAACAGAAACAAAACCCTACTTTGTTAGCATTTTCTTCTGGTAGTGCTGAGAAAGAACGTAGGGATCGGCTGCTGAATGTGCTCGTCAAGAGAGGATGGGACCAGCAGTATGAGCAGCCACCAATCAGGCAGCTGGGGGGGGCTGGGGCTTATATCCATGGAACCTTTATATTGGCTGGGTGTCTAAAAGTTGATTAGGCCACAACACTGTCTGAATCAAAATCATCTATCAAATGCTCGACAGAATGAATTCTACTTGTATGTAAGCTTGGTATGTGGATCCCCGTCCGAGGCTATGCCACCCTGCCCGAAACACACAGCAACCTGTGGGTCAGGTTAGGTTGATCTGTCCCAAACGCAGACTTAGGGGTGAAGCTTCTTTTTATTGCAGAGAATTATCTGGAACTTTGTAGGCTGTTTTCTTTCTAGTCTTCTCTGTGGAGGGCAATGCTGTCAACCAACCTTAGCAGAGCGAGGGAAAGGGGTGTGGTGGCAGGGGAGAGTGTGTTTTGTGTGTGTGTGTGTGCGTGTTTTGCATGTGTATGTGTATATTTATGTTTTCAAGATTCATGTATGTGTTGTGTGTGTGCTTTGAAAGGTAGAAGCCTCTCATAGCAGCACACATTTGCGTTTCTTCTTGGGCTCTGGGGGCTCCAATGCAGCCAATATCGCCTCATCAAACACATTCTTTAGGCCTTTCTGTAAAGACACAAACACACAGGCTCAATGATGGGGCAACGCACGCACACACACACACACACAGGCTCAATGATGGGGCAACGCACGCACACACACACACAGGCTCAATGATGGGGCAACGCACACACACACAGGCTCAATGATGGGGCAACGCACGCACACACACACAGGCTCAATGAAGGGGCAACGCACGCACACACAGGCTCAATGATGGGGCAACGCACCCACACACACCAGCTTAAACAGGGAAAATGACAAAACACCCACTTTTTGAAAACAAAAGCAGCATTGACCATCATTAAGTGGAATGTCTTAAGAAACAGTGGGATGTGAGAGTATAACATAAATAATATATTTAATATGTAAATGATTTCAAGAAGATCAAATCAGATCTGTGACAAACAACTCAAGAGAACTTTCTATTTTAGAAATGTGGTGAGATGTGTGGGCCAGATCACGTATTAAGTGTGTTTGTGTGCTAAGTGCAGTTGACCTGTGACAGCTGAAACCAAAAAGGCAAGTCAAACAAGAAAGTGGAGGAAAAAGGGTGCCCCGACTACCACACAAAACTAAAATATGTCAGCATTTTCACTCCACACCGCCTGTTTCTTTTTATTATTTTTTCTTCATTGGCTCTGCTCTTCAGATAAGAATTGCTGACTACAACAAGCCATCCAGATTCAACATATTTAAAATAATAAATCACCACAAACTAGGTCTCCTCTCAGCCTCAGAGGTACATGTTTCTTGTCTCTTTGTATTTGCCCCTGAGCAGAGCTGCTTCCACCATGTGCTTGGTCATGTGAAGTAACCAGAGCTGCTCTGACAGCCAACCAGTAAGCCCCTCAGCGCTGCTTAGCTCAGTTGACTAACCCTACTAAATTCCAATAAAGCACGGGAAAAAGAAGCAAGCCAGAGAGGAGAGCAAGTTCATTTGTCCTTTATTCATTTATTTCACAGGTCATTTTACACAATTATAGCTTCTTCTTTTTTTAGTATCTGGACTTCCAAGACAGCAGGATATGCACCAAGTAATGGCACGTGCGTCATATATAGAGAAAGTTGGGCCAAATAAGTCAACAAGAAAGCATTTTTCAGAAAATTACAAATTTAAGAAACATCAAGTGTAGCTGAGCTATACACCAGATCAATAAGACTGTACCATTAAGGTACCAAAACAGGAAAGACTATATTTAGTGGTTATGTTGTCAAAATGGCCAAACACTCCCTACATATGACTCGAGTACTTAAAAGCCCTACTTGTCACCATAGTCAGCCCCCAAGTTCTGTTTAATCAAACATCAACAGTAGTACAAAAAATACATTAGCATTAGAAATGGAAGCTCTGTTTAGTGTGGAGCAATGTTAAGCCTGCGCCCTTACTTTGGTCCAAACTCTCCTCACATCAACTACTACTACAGGACACAGGGAGAGACTGACTAAAGCAATGGCGAGCTACAATTACGTCCTTCGTCCTCTGTGAGATATCGCTCCACTGTTGGCCAGGGGCCGCATTACTTAGCACTGGGCCAAAGTCGGAAAATTAGGAATAATACAGTTGTGAAGTTTGCGATTTATGATGTAAAACAAAGCTGAAGTATCACCCCAGGAGTAAGATGTGAAGTACGTTAACACACCGACCAAATTAAATGTCAGCAGTTACAGGTTAGAAAAAGCAACAAGTAACGTTATTGAAGTGCTCCGAGGCCTGACTCAGTGAATCAGGCCATGAAACAAAGACTAGTTACAATGCACTCAGAGTAGTGGTCTGGGTCTACAGACTAGTAGTCTGGGTCTATAGAGTAGTAGTCTGGGTCTGGGTCTATGGAGTAGTAGTCTGGGTCTGGGTCTATGGAGTAGTAGTCTGGGTCTACAGACTAGTAGTCTGGGTCTATGGAGTAGTAGTCTGGGTCTATAGAGTAGTAGTCTGGGTCTATGGAGTAGTAGTCTGGGTCTATAGAGTAGTAGTCTGGGTCTGGGTCTATGGAGTAGTAGTCTGGGTCTGGGTCTACAGACTAGTAGTCTGGGTCTGGGTCTATAGAGTAGTAGTCTGGGTCTATGGAGTAGTAGTCTGGGTCTGGGTCTATAGAGTAGTAGTCTGGGTCTATGGAGTAGTAGTCTGGGTCTGGGTCTATAGAGTAGTAGTCTGGGTCTATAGAGTAGTAGTCTGGGTCTGGGTCTACAGAGTAGTAGTCTGGGTCTGGGTCTATAGAGTAGTAGTCTGGGTCTGGGTCTACAGAGTAGTAGTCTGGGTCTGGGTCTACAGAGTAGTGGTCTGGGTCTGGGTCTATGGAGTAGTAGTCTGGGTCTATGGAGTAGTAGTCTGGGTCTATGGAGTAGTAGTCTGGGTCGGGGTCTGAGTAGTGTCTGGGTCTGGGTCTACAGAGTAGTAGTCTGGGTCTGGGTCTCAGAGTAGTGTCTGGGTCTGGAGTCTAGAGTAGTCTGGGTCAGTAGTAGTCTGGGGTCTGAGTAGTAGTCTGGGTCTACAGAGTAGTGGTCTGGGTCTATGGAGTAGTAGTCTGGGTCTATGGAGTAGTAGTCTGGGTCTATGGAGTAGTAGTCTGGGTCTATGGAGTAGTAGTCTGGGTCTGGGTCTACAGACTAGTAGTCTGGGTCTATGGAGTAGTAGTCTGGGTCTACAGACTAGTAGTCTGGGTCTGGGTCTATGGAGTAGTAGTCTGGGTCTATGGAGTAGTAGTCTGGGTCTATAGAGTAGTAGTCTGGGTCTGGGTCTACGGACTAGTAGTCTGGGTCTATAGAGTAGTAGTCTGGGTCTATGGACTAGTAGTCTGGGTCTATAGAGTAGTGGTCTGGGTCTATAGAGTAGTAGTCTGGGTCTATGGACTAGTAGTCTGGGTCTATAGAGTAGTGGTCTGGGTCTATAGAGTAGTAGTCTGGGTCTATAGAGTAGTAGTCTGGGTCTATAGAGTAGTAGTCTGGGTCTGGGTCTATAGAGTAGTAGTCTGGGTCTGGAGTTAGATCAGAAGCTGACAGATGGATTGATTAGTGAGATGTCTGGGATTGAGATTGGTCTAGATTTCAAAAGCAGCACATGTAAATACATAGAGAGGGGGGAGGAGAGAGATGAGGTAAATGAATGAAAAATGCAGGAAATAATGGAAATCAGAGGAGGAAGAAATTAGAGCAGTGGCACAGAGTGTTTAAAATATACAGCATTTCCTCTTTCTCTGCGTCTCAGGTGGCTCTAGGGCAGCTAGGATAGCTTCGTCAAATACATTCTTCAGCCCTCGCTACGACAGGAGAAGGAAAAGAGAACAGCACAATTAGCACAGTAAACACAGAAAGAGATAGATAGGAGAGGAGGAGAAGAGGAACATGGCAGAACAAGGAGGAATGAGAAGGTGAGCGTCACAGGACAAGATGCATGGCACAAAGATGATAGTGCTGAGATGGACTCTACAGCAAGACGAGAGGGTGCAGCGGGCTGTGGACAGAGTGCTGAGATCCCCGAGAGGAAACAGGAAATTACATCAGCACTATGCAACAGTTGTGCCAGGGAGAGAGGGGGAGGAGGAAGGAAGGGGCAGAGCAGAGAGGTGGGGGCTCCACCTCAACTTCATCAACACTATTGTTCTCTGCCTGAGTGTGGCCTAGCTCATTTCTTCTCTTAGGAGTCATGTTCCCTCTGCTTGCTTTCCTCGAGTTTCTAACAGTGATGCACCAATGCCAACACAAGTACTCAGGATTCGATTCAACCACCGAGTACCACGATATTAACTCTAATATTGAGTTTTAAAAAAAGACAAACTGCCTACTTTTGGTAATAGGTACTAATAGCATTTAATTAGTTTGATTTACACACTGGCCATTACAATTCCAGGGCTCAAAATACTTTTGAACTGGCGCATGTAACTTTTAAAATGACATGGACCAAAAAAGTTTTACCTTCACCATAAGATTTTTTTACAGCACCATTTGGTGTATTTGTCCTTTATTCTCTGCACTTCTGCCACGGCCGAATCCGTAAAAAATAACTTCTGAACAGGATTACATTGAACATTTCAGCAAACCTCCAAAGATTTTATGGGAGTTTAAACATAAGGACAATTTTTTTTATGTATATTGAGCTAACATACACTTTAAGTTTCTCAAAAACTGTACAGTAAAAGGTCTTTGAGATTTGACATGGTCATCCTGAACAAGATTACATTTCAAATGTCAGCAGAGAGCAAGACCTCTGACGGAAAACATTAGTTTATTTAAATGAAAGTTTAAAAATGAGGAAATTTTCAATTTGTTACAATATCATCTGAGCTGACTTTCCCTGTACAGTAATGTGCACTGAAACTACTTCAAATTGTATATGGTCATAGTCAGGAATAAGATGAGCAGAAATCCATTCAACTTCTGTTTTATCAAATGATGACTCCTTTGCTAAAAAAAAAAAAATGTATTTAGTATATAAAAAAAGTGAGAAATAATTGCTGATTCACGCTGCCACATTATCAGTTATAGATTTTTGTTTTTTATTGCATGAGAAAATGGACATGTGAAAAGTATCAATTGTGTGAGTCTCACAGTCAACACGTGAATGTAGAGCTGAGTGAGATTTATCATGGTATTTCGAGCCCTGAAGTCTCATTAAAAGGTTTGCTTACACAACCATGGCTCCTCTCCCAAAATACACAAGTTATCTCTTTAACTTTACAAACAGCAGCGTTTTGACGTTAGCAGACATGTAGCTCGCAAAGAAAATGGAAGCTATTTAGCTGTCAAGTTACCGATATCTTAATATATTAATTTGCTAAGTCAAGTCTGTGTCCTTCAGAGCTGCACTGTGTCCATTCTGAAATTGTAGACACTACTAGCATGTTTTACTCTGCGTAAAGGAAGCGGATCCCAGGACCAGGGCCATGTTGCACTGGGACTCCCAGGAAAAAGGTTAGAAAAAGACCAAATTAGTGTCACTCTCATTGGACTTTTGTGTTGGGAGGGACACATGGACTGCCCCTCCTTACAAGAAACCCTACGAGACTCCACTCTGAAGGGTTACAGGTTCCACTACTTACCAGCACCAGCACTAAAGCAGCTAAAGGAAGACAGCTTACAGTAACCAGGATGCACTCTGGTCTGAAGCAAGGTTTTTAAGCCATATGAAACCCTCCTGAGGATTTATAATTAAACAGTAAGAACAGTCACCGAAACCAAACTGGCATGCAAAACAAAACTCATCAACCATAGCGTGCACAGGCCAGGGGGGGATATGGACATGTTCCTCTTTCCTCCGTTCTCTTAGTTTTTGCCATTGAGTTGTGAATCATGTGTGTTCAAGCGTGTATACAGTATATATGTGTGTGTGTGTGTGTATGTGTGTGTGTGTGTGTGTGTGTATGTATGTATGTAGATATATATATATATATATATATATATATATATATATATATATATATATATATATATATATATATATATATATATATATACACACACACACACACATACATACACACATTCATATACATTACCTGCGTGAGGGCTGAGCATTCAACATATTTCACAGCCTTGAGATCTCTCGCCAGCTTCTCGGCTGTCTCCGGAGTGATGGGCTTTTGCTTGTTCTTGGCCAGCTTCTCTATAGTGGAAGGATCATCCCGCAAGTCAATCTGAGTCCCAACTAGCAGGAAGGGCGTCTTTGGACAGTGGTGGGTGATCTCTGGAACCCACTGGATACACAAACACAGGGTTATGCATTGGTCGACATACTGCATCACAAGCATTTAACATTGGGTTTTCATCGGTGTGGTTTCCTCAACACTAACTCAAGTTTGATCAGCTGTCAGTAGAGGTCCGAATGTTCAGATCCACCATAAATGTGACATAAAGAGTCTTTCAGAAATGTTTAGAAACTACAGTTCTCTTTCATGTGCCTTTGTGGACAGCTGCAACATGTTAGTGTCCATATTTTATGCTAAACTGGTTTGTAGTACTGTATGGCACAGTCAAATTTGAAATGATTCATTTGGTTAGCATTCAACAGCTGTCATGAAGTTTTGATCATGTCCATGGCGAAGGTATAAGAGAGCCGTAACAGTTGATTCATCTTACAGAAAATGAAAAGGTGCTCAGACTTGACTTGACAGTACAGCAGTGGATACCCATGTATATTAGAATGGGGACAGAAAGCTAACTAGATTGTTTTATCTTACATTGACTCAAAATGTTACCTATTGATTAGCCACTGACCAGCTCCTCAACATACTCTACAGCAACGGATACAATAAAGGAGCAGTAACATCTTTCTTATAAAAGCTGCTAATGACAAATTAAATCACAATGTCAAACTGTGGTTAATATGTTAAAACATCTATTTTATTGTTGAGGGAGGATTTAATAACTGAGTATTTTAACATAAAAAAACTACAAGAAAGCATCCATATTTCACAACGGATTGGGAAAACGACCAGTGGCAAGAAAATAAAAAGGAAGAGATTGACTTGCCTTTTCTTTGACGTTTTCAAAGGAGGAGGGGGACACGACGGAGAAACAGACGAGGAAGACATCGGTCTGGGGATAACTCAGAGGTCGTAACCTGTCGTAGTCTTCCTGACCTGGAGAAACCACATGCAAACATGTTTAACTCGCACACTCAGGCCATCATGTTACCAGCACTGATCCAATGAACCAAACGGGGTATCTCTGTTGGCAGAATGAGGCACAGCACCAACACTGCCATCTTAACACCACACGTTCACAAAAGTTGGCTCAAAATGTTTCCATGATTTCCATTAAACATGATAGCAACACTTCACATTACAAAGGGTATATATTCACAATGGCTTAATGGCCAATAGTTACATTAAACTGGATAATGTGAATGAACAACGTACAAAAGTGTAGGTTGGAATAGGAAAGACATACCTGCTGTATCAAACAGGCCCAGAGTGTAGGGCTCGCCTCCAATCATTACAGTTACAGCATAATTATCAAACACCTACAACACAGACCAAAACCAATGGTTAGCTGCTTTGCTCAATAGTGAATTATGTATACATTACCACTAGAGTATGACAGATATGGTGTTAATATTAAAAAATAACTGATGATGTTAAATAACTTCTAAACTGACCATCTTCATGCATCAGGTTCCAGCTGATACAGCTCAAAACTGTTTTAGATAGCTGCATTTAAAAAGGAGTTCTGATCACACAGCAAGAGGTCAACCACGGTTTGGTACTTCTCAAGTGCAGTGGAGAAAATAGGATAGAGTTCTTGTTATCTGATTTAAAGAATTGTAATGATTCAGAACAGCATATGAAGAAGAAGAAGAAGAAGAAGAAGAAGAAGAATAATAATAATAATAATAATAATACACTTTATTGTCCCAGAGGGGAAATATGTCTTGGACATAGTGCTACAATCTGTTGCTTCACAACACAAACATGTAAAAACCTTTCTAAAATCAACATAAACTTAAGATCAACGAAGCATCCTAGGACAGAAAAGAAGGACACACATGACAACACAACATCCTAAGAAGTAACTGTAATAATTAAAGTGTTGATGTATTTATTACACCTCTGCTTTGCTAAGATTCACGATTTGAGTTCAGCAGCTTGATAGACTGAACTAAGAGGTTCTTCAAACTCTGACTTTTTCTTTATGTTCACAATTATCAGTGATGCTATCTACAAAGGCTGGGCTGATTAACCACTGCCCAGGCTTTATTTAGTCTACATGCACAACGACATCGCCTGTAATTAGGCTAATAAGACTAAACCAAAATCTGTTACATTCCATTCCATGAATACTGATTCAGTATTTAGTTATCCAAACTCCAATACCAATCTTAAATATGAGTAAAAGACAGACCGTTTTTACATTTACATAAGTTCTGTCAATCTTCAGTCATCCATGAACTTACCGTAGGTACATATTCAGAAGGAAACTTGTTTGTTGTGTAAGAGATGAGCAGGCAGGTTTTACCCACAGCACCGTCCCCCACTACAACACACTTGATGGTCTGCATGTCTGTGTTTTACAGTCTTTGCTACTCATTCAAGATCTGGAACAGAAAAATAAACAGAAAGGAAACTTCATTAGTGGGTGGCATTGCTTATTGGCTTTACAGACTGTAAAGTCACCATGAGCAAAGGTAAAAACTACAGCCTAGAGCAGGGGTCACCAACTGGGTAGTCTCGCATTGACAGACCTTCCTCCAAAGCGCTGGAGGAGGGTCTGGCTACTCCACACAGCATTTGGGGATGGGAGGAAAACATGCTCTGGATTATTGGCATTTCTTTAAACCAATCACAATCGTCTTGAGCGGTGCTAAGCACTGGAGAAAAGCAGCCGAGCCTCTGCTAAATAGTCTCAGGAAGGAACTTGTTTTGGTGGAACGTGGACGTTCAAACGTTTTAGTTAGTTAGTTTTAGTCGTGCAACAGAAAACTCAGATTGGACAGATAGTCTAGCTAGCTAGGGCTGAAACGATTCCTTGAATAACTCGAATAATTCGATTACGAAAAAATCCTCGATGCAAAATGATTTGCCTCGAAGCTTCGCGTTTCCACACGGATCATTATTATTGTTGCACACCAGACACTGCTAAGTCTGCGGGCAGCACATGCCAGAGCGTAAATAGTGAGGGGCTAAGAGAAGAGACAGAGGAGTTGTTATGGGAAGTGAGGCTCTCCCATGTGTAGAAAAGTACCGTAAGCGGCAGCTGCCGCTGACACAGTGATGCACATTTCATTTTCCAGGGCTGTAGAACCCTATTGTTTTTCTACTGATTTTTATTATTCTTCTCCGCCTAAAACTCTGACTACAACCTAAACCGTACATGGTGGGGGGTTGGCATTTTCAGGACTGGTCTGAAACTCCGCAAGGACCTCAGGCGCAACAATTCACCCACTTCCACCACTAGGTGGCACTATAGCAGAAATGCCCCTATAACTCCCACACCGTACATTCAAAAACCATATATCCACGCGTTCCCTGGATCCAACTGAATCATGTGATATAGGCCACGCCCATTTTCGCCTAAACTTTTATGCATGAAAATTGCGATTTATCAAAAACCTACTTTTTCGAACTCCTCCTAGACCGTGTGACCGATTTGCACGAAATTTGGCAGGCAGCATCTCCAGATGGGCCGGACAAAAAGTTAATAAAAATAAATATTGCAAATATTAAGCACAAACAAATTTGTGTAGCTAACTATGAAAACACCAACTTTGCCATATCTACATCTATATAACGCCAAACTTTAGATTCTTGTTTGACATGACCCTCTGAAGGTCCCCCACACGTTTTACAAAAATTGGTCAGTAGGGGGGCGCTACAAGTACAAAACGTTTATATCTCAAAAACCGCTCATCCGATTTTTACAAAATTTGTTGGGTACCATCTAGGGCCACTCCTGAGGCCAACCCTAGAGTGGGGTACTGAGGGGTCAAAGTGGGCGTGGCCTATGGGACCCAAGTCCAAATTTACTACTTACACTAACGTGAACAACTTAAAATTTACAGGGTAGATAGACAATGGGTCATGGACCACACCTACCAAACATTACACATGTGGACCACTAGGTGGCGCTATAATGATTTTTTGCCTTTAACTCCAACAATACACATCGCACATTAGAAATCCTTACATCCACGTGTTCCTTGAATCAAGCTGAATCACGATATAGGCCACGCCCATTTCGCTCAAAAGTTTTTTCGCAATATCGCGCAATACCAACTTTTTCGAACTCGTCCTAGGCCATGCGATGGATCAGCACAAAACCTGGTACGTAGCATCTCCAGATGAACGTGACCAAAAGTTACTCAAGGAATTTTGCTACGTTAAAGTATGTGCATTTGACGACCAAACTAATTTTCCTAGCTAGCTACCACACACGTATCATATCATATCTCGGCCAAATTAAATGTTATCAGCAAAGAACTTGAGATCGTTGTTCAACATCCCACTACGATGCTCTGTACCAAATTTGGCGAAGATCGGCCTTTAGGGGGCGCTATAAGCAACGTTTATTTGTTTTGGCCAATAACTCAATGCATTTAAATGGGAAATTTGCAATTGCAATATCTCTGCCACAGTAAATGCAATCAACACGAAACTCGTTCGGCATGCTACTCTGAGGCTCTGTACCAAATTTGGCGAAGATCGGCCATTAGGGGGCGCTATAATCAACGTAGACGTGTTTTGGCCCTTTTACTCAATGTTAATGACATATTTGCAATGGAAATGTACCACAGACCTTGCAACTCACACTGCTCAATATTTACTGACGTTTGCCTCCTACGTTATGTTTTGGTTTTTGCTTTTGCGTGCTCCTCTGGTTTTTTACAATAAACAAACTTCTTAAGCCACCTGACAAAGTTTCCACAACCTTCACAGTGGACGAATGCAAGTCTTTTCTCTCACTTTTTTCAATCCAAAATCAACACCATTCATAGGCGCCGATACTGTGCAATTAAACATTGCAGTTGGTGCCAAGTGGAGCGTCTGTCATAGTGTGATTGGTTGGTTCATTTCCCACGAAGCACCCACAGAGGAAAACATAAATCGGCGCCTATGACACCATTTACAACAACTTGATCACCTCCCCTGCTCCTTCAACCACCACACCTGCCTGCCCCCTCCACCCTCTCGGTCACTCTCTCATTTCTCTCTGCTGTCCCCGTGGTCAGGGGGGTTAAGAAGTCTGTTTATTGTAGAGAATTGTTAAAGGTGGTCTGTATATGCATGGAGATGAACTGTTGACCGCTACGTTTCCAATGGCGACGTACCGCAGACATCGCGACTCGCGGCTCTCGATATTTACCGACGTTTGCCTCCACGCCGCCGGGCTTCGGGTTCCGCTTTCGAACACTCCCCGAGGAGTCGGGGGCGACTGGCGTGGGTGGCTTGGGCCCCGTCATAACTGCTTGCAGTTCTAGTTTTTATTTTCTTTGTAGATGCTCTCCCCTACAACATCACCCAAGTTTTCATTTCGTTTTCATATCGCAATCTATATCGCAGGGGAAAAAAATACCGCAATGTAAGTTTTTCCCAATATCGTGCAGGCCTAGCTGGAGAAAACGACAGAAAGTGTCCAAAGTTTGGAATTGGTTCAAACGTAGTTAAAACGAGAACTCTGGACAGTGGGTCTACTGAAAAACCAAACTAGCTTAGCACAATAAAAGCACGACATCAATGCTTCAGCAACAGAAAACATTTCTCATCCATTCCACAAAGAAGACCCGACTAAAGTAAATCACAGAGTTGTATGGATGATGAAACTACACCAAACACACCAACTACCAAAAACAAGAAAATACGTAGCAGTGACCACAATCTGATCTAAAGAGACGACTTGTTGACTATCCCGTCGGAGAAACAGCTGACTGCATCTCTCTCTCTCTCTATATGGAGAAACAGCTGATCAACGATCTACTAGCATAAGTGTAACAGAGCACAATCTATTTTAATTTATATATTATAAATAAATTAAAATAGATTGAGTATAATTAATATTTACATATACATATATTTACATATAGGCCTATATACAGATCAGTCTCAGGATGAAACTTGTAGTTCTGAAAGTTAAGTTGCAGAACTTAAGGTCATGTTAATGTATGTTTAATGTATGCCTTAGTATGGAACAGATCTCTCTGCAGGAGTCAGATCCCTCAAATACAAACTCCTTCAGTATCTCATTGTTTCGGCTTCTAATGTTGGGCTGCAAGAGGCAGATCCCTCGAGAACAAATGCATTAAGTTATCCAGTGTGACAGCTTCTAATGTTGGGCCATGTTTTAATTGTTAATGTTCATGGTGCCCAATTACGGACTGATATAAATCTCCAATATCTGAGATGGATCCTATCTTTACTGGTTTTATTCTGCCCCCCTTTTATCACTTATTTCATCTCTCCGAAACTGAAGCAGCTACATAGTATTCAGCTACTGAAGTAGAGCTGCAATGATTAATTGATTTGTTGACAGCTATTAAATTAATCATCTTATCGTGGTGGAGAGGTTTGTGTGTCCCTATGAACCTGAGGGCTGTGTTGTCTGGAGCTTTGTGCTCCTGGTAGGGATCTCCCAAGGCAAAGTGGTCTCAGGTGAGGGGCCAGACAAAGAATGGTTCAAAAAATCCTATGAAAAATCGAGGAAGGGATGAAGTGACCCTGCCCGGAGGAAGCCCGGGGCCCCCGTCTGGAGCCAGGCCCAGATGGAGGGCTCGTCAGCGAGCGTCTGGTGGCCGGGTTTGCCACGGAGCCCGGTCGGGCACAGCCCGAAAAAGCTACGTGGCGGACATCCCTCCATCCCATGGGCCCACCACCTGTGGGAGGAACCGCTGGGGTCGGGTGCGCTGCCACATGGGTGGCAGTGAAGGTCAGGGGCCTCGACGGACCAGACGCGGGCAGCAGAGGCTGGCTCTGGGGACGTGGAATGTCACCTCTCTGTGGGGGAAGGAGACGGAACTTCTGCGGGAGGTGGAGCGCTACCGGTTAGATCTGGTGGGGCTTACCTCTACGCACAGTCTTGGTTCTGGAACCATACTTTACGATTAATCATCGCTGCTTTTTGCAGATGATGTGGTCCTGATGGCATCATCGGCCTGTGACCTTCAGCACTCACTGGATCGGTTCGCAGCCGAGTGTGAAGCGGCTGGGATGAGGATCAGCACCTCTAAATCGGAGGCCTTGGTTCTCAGCAGGAAACCGATGGAGTGCCTTATCCAGGTAGGGAATGAGTCCTTACCCCAAGTGAAGGAGTTTAAGTAGATTGGGGTCTTGTTTGCGAGTGAGGGGACAATGCAGCGGGAGATTGGTTGGAGAATCGGCACAGCAGGTGCGGTATTACATTCAATTTATCGCACCGTTGTGACGAAAAGAGAGCTGAGCCAGAAGGCAAAGCTCTCAATCTACCGGTCAGTTTTTGTTCCTACCCTCACCTATGGTCATGAAGGCTGGGTCATGACCGAAGAACAAGATCCAGGGTACAAGCGGACGAAATGGGTTTCCTCAGGAGGGTAGCTGGCGTCTCCCTTAGAGATAGGGTGAAAAGCTCAGTTATCCGTGAGGAGCTCGGAGTAGAGCCGCTGCTCCTTTGCGTCGAAAGGAGCCAGTTGAGGTGGTTCGGGCATCTGGTAAGGATGCCCCCTGGGCGCCTCCCTAGGGAGGTGTTCCAGGCACGTCCAGCTGGGAGGAGGCCTCGGGGGAGACCCAGGACTAGGTGGAGGGATTATATCTCTAACCTGGCCTGGGAACGCCTCGGGATCCCCAGTCGGAGCTGGTTAATGTGGCCCGGGAAAGGGAAGTTTGGGGTCCCCTGCTGGAGCTGCTACCCCCGCGACCCGACCCCGGATAAGCGGATGAAGATGGATGGATGGATATTAAATTAATCACTAACTATTTTGATAATCCATTACTCAGATTCTCTGATTACAGCTTCCTAAATGTGAATATGTTCTGGTATCTTCACTCCTCTATAACAATACATTAAACACAACATAGCCTATAATTAGGCTAATACGACTGTAATTACTTGGTTCACAGGGTGTATCAAACCCTATCTAACCCTAACACTAACCCCTAGGTTGGTCGAGGGGGAGGATGGGTCAAACACAGGACTTTCTCCCGCTCAACCGTAGCTTTCTTCTTTTAATAAATCCAACCCCCGTGTCAAGTTTCCTACCACGTTTTCCTTCCAACCGTAGCTTTCTTCTCGTGATAACACACCAAGTGGCGATAACACGCCAAATGGCGTGTACGTTTACGTCCGCTGTATACAGCGTAGACATACACGCCGATAGCTCAAAATGCGTACAGATTACACGCCACTTGGCTTTAGGAAAGTTGGCGTGTATGTTTACGCGAAGTCATGTTGGAGCTGTGGACAAAACGAGACATTTAAGTCTTTAGCTTTGGAAAAAAACTTTCAATATTTTTCACTATTTTCTGGCAGTTTATAGACCAAACAACTAGCCTAATCAATTAACCGGGAAAACAATCGACAGATTAATCGACTATGAAAATAATCATAGTCCTAATCTGAAGATGCCATCTTGGACTGTGGGAAATTAATGGCCATTTATCTCTACATTCTGACAATTTATAAAACCAAAAGATGAATCGAGAAAATAATCTGCAGATTCCTTGATAATGAAAGCAGTCGTTAGTTGCAGGCCATTCATTTTATTATTTACACCTGTACTTGTCCTAACTGCGACATATCGAAATGCCTTCAAAATGAAAAAGGCCTATAAGATAAGTGAAATAATAATTGTTGACCTTGAATCTGTCTATAGCAATGTGATGCATCTTGGTGCGTGGTGCATTTAGAGACAACACGCTACATGCAGTATGTGGACCACAGTATCCCTGTTTCTCACCCACAAGGTACAGTATGTCAGTGCCAAGCCACTGCAGATCTCTGCACCACTGTGTGGGGGTGGGGGTGAGGGTGTCATTGAGTGAAGAAGGAGGGACTCAACTGCAGACCAATGTTACGGAGTGAACATGGTTTAACAAGGGAACAGAACACAGGTGGGTGTCCTGCAGAAACACAGGGAATCCAATGGTACGGATCTCTCCAACATACCAGGCTTTTTGGTTACATAGGCCTTCATTTTGTATTGGTTTGAATGTTTAAAGGCTGATTACACATCTGTCACTGATTGAAATTTCAAATTAAGATCCTGCTATAGAGTAATCTTATTATATATGTATATGTTTCTAATTTTTCTAGTTTTCCTGGCAGGAGTTGGGAGAGGAAGACATAATACAACTCTTTATAAAAAGGTATATTTTCAATAAGAGCTTTCTATCTAGAGCTGGGTCATATATATCGATATTATATCGATATCGTGATATGAGACTAGACATCGTCTTAGATTTTGGATATCGTGATATGGCATACGTGTCTTTTCCTGGTTTTAAAGGCTGCATTACAGTAAAGTGATGTCATTGTCTGAACTTACCAGACTGTTGTAACTGTTCTATTATTTGTCTTTACCCGCTTAGTCACATTACTGATGATTATTTATCAGAAATCTCATTGTGTTAATATTTTGTAAAGCATCAATAGTCAACAATACAATATCGTTGCGGTATCGATATCAGGGCTTTGACTCCGAACTTTGTTATTCGAATATAATTCGAATATTTAAAGAAATGATATTCGAACAAATATTAGGCAGCCCTTAATATTCAAATTTCAAACCTGTTATGGGCATTATTTTTTGTAAATGTCTTTGCTTGTAAACGTTTTCAATTCAGATTCCGAGGCTTTTTCATGCATTTCAAAATCTAACTACACGTCTCTCAGCCGCGGCTTGGTAGCATTGCATTTCCCCCCCCGACTCATTTCCTGGTTCTCCTTCTCCATCAACAACATGACATCAAGGAGAGGGTTAACTTCTCCTGGTTCTCCTTCATCAACAACATGACATCAAGGAGAGGGTTAACTTCTGCTGGTTCTCCTTCATCAACAACATGACATCAAGGAGAGGGTTAACTTCTCCTGGTTCTCCTTCTCCATCAACAACATGACATCAAGGAGAGGGTTAACTTCTCCTGCTCCAGATCTCCCACCGTGGTCAGAAAGAACAGGGGAGACACTTTGTTTCTCTCACTATGACTCTAGAGTCACTACTCACTCTGAAGATACCAGTAATCACCGTCACACACACACACACACACACACACCCCTTACGTAGGCTACGGTGAAAGCTCCAACCTTCCTGTATAAGCAGACTGTTTGAGTTTAATCCAGGGTTGTGGCAATGTGTTTTTCTTCTGAAAACATAATTGCCTGCCTGTTGACATTGACTGATACACTGCCCTCTGGTGGACAGAACATATACAACTTATACCAATATAGGTCTTACTGAAGGCATTTAATGGTCAAATAATATTATTAATAAATATTCAAATATATTCAAATATTAATAAACAAACAAACTTCGAATATGATTTTGGGGCAAAAGTCAAAACCCTAATCAATAGAGGTATTTGGTCAAAAATATTGTGATATTTGATTTTCTCCATATCGCCCAGCCCTATTTCTATCTATAGAAACATTTCTTCAATAATGCTTATACAAATGTTGATACCAATATTATTTTGTCCTTACCTTGCTGACTAACACCCAATTTACAAAAATGTGTTATATTAAACACAAGGAAAAAATAAAATGATTTCAAGAAACACCTGGTCAAAAAAGTTTTCCTGTAGAATAAGTTCTTGTGGTAAAATACTAAACAAAACCGTGATGAAAGAGTAGAGCTGCTTCTGGTAATGGCCAACTAATAGCTTAGGCTGGTGGAGGCAGCCCAGACTGAGGCACAGACTCAACAGCTTGCAACCTTGATTAAAGGCCCGTTTCTTTCAGACTCAAGAGAGGTTACCCCAACTGGAGACTACACTGTGCAACTAAGAAGGAACAACACAGGTGTGAAAAGGTTAGAGCATGCCACTAGACACAATCAATAAAACCAAAGAATATCATCCTCCATGTGTCAAAAATCAGACACAGAATGTGTAACATTGCTGGGTTTATACATCAGTCCCTCCAGGATTTCGCGGCCTTTTTTTGAGATTGTTGCGGCCCAAAATGCCTGGGGTCTCATTTATAAATGTGGCGTACGCACAGAACGGGGCTGAAAATGTGCGTACGCCACTTCCCACGCAAAGGTTGTGAGTTATAAAAAACGAACTTGACGGGAGAATGTGCGGTCCTCCACACAAACTCTGACCCATGCACACAATTTGGAGACAAAATAGGAATTGGCGACGCAGATGGTGAGGTGGTGAACTGAAGTCAGACTGCAGAAAGTAAATGGGAACAACTATAAAAGTAAAAAAAATAAAAATATTGATGCCTCACACATTTTTTCACTTCATATCATCCACGTTACCATGAAGATTAAATCCAGCAGTGGTATTTGCGCTTGTACTGAGTGATAGTTGTTCTATAAACACCTCCAACTCAAATCTTAAATACGGCGCTGTCTCGCCGTCACATTGTCCGCTACGAAGCATAGAAGGATGAGATGGCCCGACTGCATGGAATACATAACATTTAAATACCCTAGCATTAGATAACGACAGAACACAGTGTAAATAACTAAATACATGTCTTTAATACTGCACATATATCATCAAATGTCAAAGTCTGGAAATACAGCCGTTAAGCTCTCGTGTAAGCGTTACCCTTAATGTCCTTGTTATCTGTCCTAACTTTAATACTGTTCGTGACAAAACCTGCATGAAGAAAAGTGTGTTTGCCTATTAGACTTTCTTTCGTCTTCAAATCATATCTCGGGGTGGGGGGGTACCACTAGTTGATGCTGTGTTGGCAAGGTGTTAACAATCACAAATTGTTGTAAACATATAAATACTGCAGTGACCCCCCCCTGTGTGTAATGCTGCATGATGGCACTGCTGGCCCTGCAGGAGGACTACGCTAATGGAAGAATCAGGAGAGAGAGAGACTTCAGGGACCATGATGATGACTGGCTAATATGCCGATTTAGATTCCCTAAAGCTGAGCTCTTGGATCTATGTACTGAACTGGGTCCAGTAGAGAGGGCAACGCGCCGGAAATGTGCCATCTCGGTCCAAATACAGGTCCTCGCCACTCTGGGGGAAACCGGCTGTTTCCAGAGGGAAATTTATATAAATATTATATATAATCTTCACCTTTATCACTAAGGCTTGTTTGGATATAATATATAGTTCTGTTAAATCGTATTATATACGTCTGGTATATCGAAGCTGTACCCGAGTGCCGTAATGCCTGCCATTTTAGACAGTATTATTAATACATGTAGTTATAGATCAGGTTTTCCTGCAATGAGCAAGAACGGGCCGAAATTATAATTCAATTTGCAGCAATTCCTGAACGTCTGAGAAGTTTTTTTCTCCGCCAGTCATCATGATTCATTGATGATACAGGGTCATTAACATACTGATCAGCATTCACGAGGTGCTTTGCATTGACTATTTATGGTTATAAATGGGCGTGTACAGGGCGGGATAAGAGGCTGATTGACATACGCACACTTCTAGGTAATCTGTGATTTATAAAGGGAACTTTGCTTACAGGTGTGCGTACACACGGTTTTATAAATCTGACTTTTTTTTGGCGTACGCCATTTTGGGCTTTTGGGCGTACGTACACTTATAGTAAGGATCCTACGCACAGTTTTATAAATGAGACCCCCAGATTTTGCGGGAGCTTTTGTAAAAGTTGCGATAAATGTTGCGATGTCTTTTGTAGATGAAGTTGCAGGAGACGGTGAAAGTGAATGAATCAAATCTGAACATGTGTGTCAATGGCTTGTTGATTTTCACATTGTTAGTTAATTTCCTATCCTGGGAACCCTCGGCTATTGTCTGGAGGACTCCTTTTACCACATGGCCAATGAAAGACCAGCTAGTTTCACTGCATGGCGATCACGGTTTCGTCATACTAGGGATCGACCGATGCTGGGTTTTTCAAGGCCGATATCGATACCGATTATTAGTAGTTAATGAAACTGGTAACTGGTATTTGGAACCGATATGCATTTACAGTGAAAATGAAAATCTTTAAGTCAAAATTAAGATTTGGGAATGTTACAAACTTCAACACAAAACTTTGTTTAAAAGCTTTAAGCAATTATTTAATAAATGAGAAACTTTCAACATAATCCCCAGTAACAGAGAGTCAGATAGTGTTGGGGGGGGCATTAAGTCAGACTCAGTGGTGAGTGAAACCGACGCAGAGGGACTGACAGAGCTGGAGCCGAGCCAAAGTACAACACTTTTTAATTCATTAACTTTATCGGTTATCAGGCAAATAAAACGCTGATACAAAACATCCAGACTGATCTCAGTGGCGTACGTATGACACGCCAACTCGTATGCCATGTTGGCGTGTTATCAAGACGCATAATCGGTTTTTTAGCGCGTTTATCAACGCCGTCACATTACATGTGAATTATCACCGTAGCGAGTAGTATAAAAGGATGGATTGGTTTGGGGGGGGGGAGGATGGGTAAAACACAGGACTTTCACCCAGGAGAGCCGGGATTGCGTCCCGCGTGTGGCGTTTATCAACCGTTTTTTTTTTTTTTTTTTAAATAACGCCTTCCCCAATGTTCTTTTCCTAAACCCAACCTTTTATTGTTTCCCTAAGCGTGTGACGTTGGTCACCGTCGGGTTTTTGTCGTTTTTTAGTGTTACTAAAGCCTTTCCCAATGTTCTTTTCCTAAACCCAACCTTTTTTTTTTTTTTAACACACGTTTGACGTTCTCGCGATAGCACGGCGCGTGGCGTGTATGTTAACCTCCGCTGTATACAGCGTAGACATACACATGGATAGCTCAAAATGCATACAGATAACACGCCACTTGGCTTTAGGAAAGTGGCGTGTATGTTTACGTGAAGTCATGATGATGCCATGTTGAAAAAAATCTGCAAACTCCGCTCGGCGGGCTGCACTGCAGCCTATCAGTATTAAATTGAGACAGTTTCATAACCAGTCAAAATGTATCATAGTCACATTAAATATAAGTCCAATTCTGTTTTGGTACGGTTGGTGAAACTTCAGTTTGATGTGGCAGTTTCCACACAACATAAACTCCTAATTGAAATGTACTCTGTGAAGCAAGAAATGTTGGTCTGTTGACCAGGTTATGAAACCTACCGGGGTATGGTGATAACATAGCGTTTGAGAAAGTGGGGTATTACCTTAACCCGAATATAATCGTTTTTTTAAACTGTATGTAAAGACACTGAATGATTGGTCACAGCTTCCTTCTAAATTCATCTGAAACGAAGATTTAGTGACGATCTCAAGCACAGGCTTGATGAGGAAACCCTCAGACAGCTGGCCGTCTGAAACTCACGCAGACTTCAGATCAAAGAGACTAAATCACAAGCATTTTCTTTTCACAACGAGTAACTTATTACATTATCCTCACAACTTACATGTCCAACTATGCGACCACGAGTGGTCTGAGAAACTATTAGCATCAGCTTGTACGTGTAATTGTAGTTAATTACATAATAAAAAACAAGATTACACCTAAGAGATGGCTACCACTAGAAGCTAACGTTACTTTAAGCTTGGATGCCCTAGCCTTAGCTGCTGTATTTCGGCCACATCCCCGGCCTCAATATGGCCTAATTTCCTGCCGGCTGTTTAAACGAATAAGAACGTTTACGTCTCTATCCCGCTTTTTACACAGTCAGTATTATGAATATTTACCCTAGCATCCAAACATTGCACCGTATAACTAACTGTATAATCCGAGACCCTGCTTGGATTATATAAAACAAGTAACCTAGCGTTTGTTACGCCTTTTTATTCAGCTCGTTAGCCAGCTAACCGCTACATTGTAACATATCGTATCTACTGCTGTACTTAGTCAAATTCTCATCATACGTTAATACATTCGATGTGAAATACGGCCTGTACATCCCAAAGAGGTTTATTTAGTAGCTCGTCCAAAGACCTGCCTGTCTGCTTGCTGTGCTAACGTTACTGTCCTCCTCAAATAGCTTGCTAGCTAGCTAGCTAACCTTAGCGGATGTTGTTGCTGAATGAGATATCTAATTTGACAATTACAGCTAATATACCACAGATGTACAACAAAGATGATCTTGACAGCATTCAACATAACAACCAACCACAGTTTTAGCCAAATCAACAAAAAATAAAATTTTCCGTACCGTATCCTCTATTTGTGTCTTTACGCCGGGCGTTGGCAGCTCCGCGCTAGGGGCTTCCCAGTCAACAGAACAGGGACACGTTGCGTGCTTAGACATGTACTACGTAATTACGTTAATCAATTTCACTACAACCAGGCTACTTATCTTGAACTGGGGCCAAAAACCAAGCAGCACATACAGGTGCTGGTCATATAATTAGAATATCATGAAAAACTTGATTTAGTTCAGTAATTCCATTCAAACAATGAAACTTGTATAATGTATACATTCATTCCACACAGACTGATATATTTCAAGTGTTTATTTCTTTTAATTTTGATGATTAGAACTGACAACTAATGAAAATCCCAAATTCAGTATCTCAGAAAATTAGAATATTACTTAAGACCAATACAAAAAAGGATTTTTAGAAATGTTGGCCAACTGAAAAGTATGAACATGGAAAGTATGAGCATGTACAGCACTCAATACTTAGTTGGGGCTCCTTTTGCCTGAATGACTGCAGCAAGTCTGTGGCACTGCACAGGTGTTAGGAGAGCCCAGGTTGCTCTGATAGTGGCCCTTCAGCTCTTCTGCATTGTTGGGTCTGGTGTATCGCATCTTCCTCTTCACAATACCCGATAGATTTATGGGGTTAAGGTCAGGCGAGCTTGCTGGCCAATTAAGAACAGGGATACCATGATCCTTAAACCAGGTACTGGTAGCTTTGGCACTGTGTGCAGGTGCCAAGTCCTGTTGGAAAATGAAATCTGCATCTCCATGAAGTTGGTCAGCAGCAGGAAGCATGAAGTGCTCTAAAACTTCCTGGTAGACGGCTGCGTTGACCCTGGACCTCAGAAAACACAGTGGACCAACACCAGCAGATGACATGGCACCCCAAACCATGACTGACTGTGGAAACTTTACACTGGACTTCAAGCAACGTGGATTCTGTGCCTCTCCTCTCTTCCTCCAGACTCAGGGACCTTGATTTCCAAAGGAAATGCAAAATGTACTTTCATCAGAGAACATAACTTTGGACCACTCAGCAGCAGTCCAGTCCTGTTTGTCTTCAGCCCAGGCGAGACGCTTCTGACGCTGTGTCTTGTTCAAGAGTGGCTTGACACAAGGAATGGGACAGCTGAAACCCATGTCTTGCATCCGTCTGTGCGTGGTGGTTCTTGAAGCTCTGACTCCAGCTGCAGTCCACTCTTTGTGAATCCCCCCCACATTTCTGAATGGGTTTTGTTTCACCATCCTCTCCAGGGTGCGGTTATCGCTATTGCTTGTACACTTTTTTCTACCGCCTCTCTATCAATGTGCTTGGACACAGAGCTCTGTGAACAGCCGTCCTCTTTAGCAATGACCTTTTGTGTCTTGCCCTCCTTGTGCAAGGTGTCAATGGTTGTCTTTTGGACAGCTGTCCAGTCAGCAGTCTTCCCCATGATTGTGTAACTACAGAACTAGACTGAGGGACCATTTAAAGGCCTTTGCAGGTGTTTTGAGTTAATTAGCTGATTAGAGTGTGGCACCAGGTATCTTCAATATTGAACCTTTTCACAATATTCTAATTTTCTGAGATACTGAATTTGGGGTTTTCATTAGTTGTCAGTTCTAATCATCAAAAGTAAAAGAAATAAACACTTAGTCACACATATCAGTCTTTGTGGAATGAATGTATACATTATACAAGTTTCACTGTTTGAATGGAATTACTGAAATAAATCAACTTTTTCATGATATTCTAATTATATGACCAGCACCTGTATGGTTCAACAGAGTCATTGAAGAACACAGATGGTTTATAGTATTTAACACTGCACCTCAACTCCAGCTAAATAGGACAGCTTGGAAATAGTTTTGATGCGACAATTTTAATTGTGTTCCACCCACTTTGTACGAGAAATTACACTGTGTCCCCGTCTATACAGTAAATTCATCCAATAAAAACTGGTTAAATAAAGCTTGACAAATGTAATACATCAGGTGTCTGCATAGAGAATGCACAATTTGGAAGCGTTAAAATGTGCTCCATATGAATTATTGTATTTGACTAAATCACTTTCATGCTGCCATCATCTTTAGGTACCAAAGAGCACACCAATACCTCTCTTACAACACTAAATATAACATTATGGTAAAAGGTCAGCACATTCATTCTCCTATAGTGAGAGTAATCTTTCCATTTCTACTTTATTTGCAGCTCTGAGTTTGACCTACATAGGTACACTGCAGTAGTGTAGTCTGCCACTAGATGGCTCAGTAGCCATCCCTTTGACCCAAATACTCCTGTAAACAACTGAGGTTTCAAAACATTTAGTGGAATATGTTCAAATGCAGACAAAAGTTGTAAGAAAAAAAATTTATTCCCAAATCCATGTGGTAGAAATAAACAATTACAATATTCATGTTGTATAAACACAAACATACTTAACATCATTCGCAAAAACAAAACAAGGGAAACATTTCTTTCTAGGAAAGGTAAGACTTGTAGGCGTCTCCCTTGTCCTAGCTGGTCACACTCTGCAGCAAGGTAATGTTGTCTCCTTTCAACATGATCCTCCCTGGGAGACAAGTGGAGGAGGATCACAAGAGCAAGAAGAAGGATGGAAATACAAACAAAGCCAGTCATTGTCAGTGAAACAATGTCAAGTGTGCAGATGCATGTGTACAAAGCAATGCTTAACAGAGAAAGCTACAAAAACATGGAAATGTAGGTTACTCTTACCCAGCGGCTTTCTGTTCTTAGTCTTCATGTGGACCTCCTCTGCATCATCAAGAACTAGGTTCATGTACTCATCAAAACCCTAACAGAGGAAACAGTGAGCCACAAATTAGTTCCAATGCAGTAACATTTTCATATTCCTATCCAAAATTCCTCGTATTTTTCTATGAGGCTTGCTCTTATTGGACTCACCAACAGTGCAGAGACACAGCAAACGGGCTCAAGCTAACTTTTTGTGAGTAAGTATTAATCCACATTCCACCGGTCTTACAGTGCGAGCATTTTGCTTGTATAAATGTGAAAAGTAGTGAGCGAATGTAAAAAAAAAAAAGTATACGGGGCAATCGTGTCCACAGATTCACGGGGGTCCCACACTAATTGATCGGGTATCGAAATATTGTATCTCTCCTCTTGCTTTCTCATTGGCAAAGAGCAGTGCACAAAAGTCAGAAGCTGCTTATCATTTCTAGACCGCACCGACCAGCGATCTTACTGGTTAAAATGACAAACGTCGCTCACGGCAGGTCATATAAGCCGTTAATTAATTTTAAATCTGTGAGTAAATTAATGACAGGTTAAAATGACACTTGGATGATGACAGGTTTGTGAGCTCTCTGCAGTCACCGTCTGCAATGGAAGAACCTCCACCGTGTAACCCCAACAACTCCAATATAGTGACACATCTTCTCTTGTAAAACAAGTCCTCCTCTTATCACAAGTTGTTTTTCTTGTGTTTTAGCATAATGATGTGAATAAAGCACATTTCAAAAATAATTATAGCTGCTCCGCAGCGATGGTCGGGGCCGTGCATTTTAAACTTGCAGGGAAAGTGTCCAAAGCACAATGGCTGATTATGTATAAGACGCAATCGTCCAGTCCCAAGGCAAACGCTGATCTCAGTGAGCTAGTGTCCAGGTGTTGATGCCTCTAGCTATTTGGGCTATATTTTATCGAGTCAGCCTGGGATGACTCGATAACATGGTTTTCCTAAACTGCAACTGGACTGATGGTTAATCAGAATCAGGTGTGAATGTAAACACACAACATATGCAGGGCAGCTGTCCACAGCACAATGCCTGATTAGATGTGTGTGCTCATCTTGCAACACCAGGGACTCGAACCATTGAGGCCGTAGGCAGGATCTGAACTCAGGGAGCTATTATCTGAGTGATGTCTCAAGTTGCATCGCAACACCTAGTAGAAGAGGAGCAGACAAGCGTGAAAATGCAGAATTTAAAAGCTGATGTAGAAAAATGATTAGAATTTTGAATTTGAGTACTTGGTTAAGACAACATAGATGCATGTAATGTAAACTCAGCAAAAAAAGAAACAGCCCTTCTTCAGGACACTATTTTAAAGATACTTCTGTAAAAATCTAAATAACTTTAGAGATCTTCATTGTAAGGGTTTAAACAATGTTTTCCATGCTTGTTCAGTGAACCATAAACAATTAATGAACATGCATCTGTTGAACGGTCAACAAGGCAGTAACAGCTTGCAGGCGGTAGGCAATTAAGGTCACAGTTCCCTGAAAAACACCAAAAGAAAGATGCCCAGGGTCCCTGCTAATCTGCGTCAACGTGCCTTAGGCATGGTGCAAGGAGGCATGAGGACAGCAGATGTGGCCAGATGTCCCTACTGTGAGACGCCTAAGACAGCGCTGCAGGGAGACAGGAAGCACAGCTGATCATCCTTGCAGTGGCAGACCACGTGTAACAACACCTGCATAGGCTCGCTACATCCCAATATCACACCTGTGGGACAGGTACAGGATGGCAACAAGAACTGCAAGAACTGGAGGAGGAGATGTACTGCAGTAGTTAATGCAGCTGGTGGCCACACCAGATACTGAGGGCTACTTTTGATTTTGACCACCCCTCCCCCCAGACACATTATTCCATTTCTGTTAGTCAAATTGTTCAGTTTATGTCTTAGTTGTTAAATCTTTTAATGTTCATGCAAATATTTGCATATGTTAAGTTTGCTTAAAATATAAAAAGCAGTTGAAAGTTTTTTTTTGTTGAGTTGTATTGTCAAAAAGATCAATAAATTCCAAACTGATGTTTGAAGATGCTCTATTTTGCACTGACTGTAATGTGTAGATGGACACAATTCAACTTTTTTTTTTTTAAATGCACTTTGAGATAAAATTCTGAAATGTTTCACACCAACTCTACAATGATCTTTGAATGTTGTGGTTTTTCCATGAACATTAAAGATTTAGTGTGGAAGAAATTACAGTATTTGTTTACATTAATGCAGTAAAACATTTGAATGCACTATGGGCTCAATATTTGATAAATCAAATCAATCAAATATTTGGATGGTAAATTTGTGGATTTGGTGTCAACTGAAACAAACGTTGAGTTGAGTAATGGCCTTCAGAATTGCTACAAGGTAACAGCAGAGCATCATTTTTGCTCTATTGGGGCTACAGTTTGGCATAAGTTGTGACATTGTAGCATGTATGGATGATTTGTTAGTTTTTAAAATTTAGAATTTTAGGTGGCTGTTGTAGCATCCCAATCTGGACAATTGGCACACAAATCACACTGATTCAGTTTAGCATAGGACTGGACTTATGTACAAAGTTTGGTGAGTTTTCATGAGTGGGAACATGGATTTCTTGGGAAGAAGAAGAATAATAATACACGCAAATATAATAGGGTCCACGCAGCTTCGGTTCCCGGCCCCTAAAAATAACTGGGGGTTCATGCCGTCCATCACATGTGAACCGCGTTCTCAAGATTCATCAACTTCAGTGTAGACATCGGCCGCATCTCATGGCCCTTACTTGATAGCTCCTCGACTCAACCGGAAGTTGTTCTGTCCCTCCTCGGGAGAGTTAGATTCTCTGCCTGAGCCCGAACTGGACCCGACCCTCGGGCCGATATTTCCCACCACTAGCTTCAGGCCGGGCCCTTGATCAAGCATTTGTGTTTTTTTTGATAAACATTACTTTATTAGCCCTAACTGGGTCGGGAGAAAGCTATGACATAATCACGCGCAGCGTCTCCTCCACTTGCATGCATCCCACTGGGCCTGCTGGGCCGTATGGGGTAGCTTAAGTGCAACATGGAGCTTGAAGATGTAAAGAAAAAAAGAAAAACAGGAGAATGAACTTTGAGCAAGTTTGGAGGAAAGTCGGTATGGAACCATTTTAAACAAGTCGTGGGCAGTGACAACATTGGATCTGTTGATTGTATTAAGTGCGGCATGCTGCTCGCCTATGACAACAGACGTGAGGAAGGGAGGCGCAAGTGGAGTCAATTTAAGGGCTATGAGATGCAGCTATGGTCTCAGAGTCTCTAGACTATTCAGCCTACATAACTGACATAATCTACTTACTAAATCTACAGTACTCTCTAAACTTATTCATTCCCATATCTTAATAAAATGACTTTGGGAAATCAAACTTCTTACTCTTTGTATTCCAATTCAACAAAAACGAGCAAAAACATAACTCACAATAATGCAGCCCTCTATCCGCATGTTGACCTGCTCATACAGCCAGACCTGGATCCGTGAGCGCTGGGAATAAGGACAACAAAGATTAGAACTCCATTCTAATCATACATCACTAAAAAACTAATTAATCTAATAATACGGGTGGGGGGGGGGGGGGGGATTTGACTAAATACTTACATTTTGTAGATACCTGAAAATTAGGTTCTGATGCATGGGGTCAAGGAAATTCAAGTTTCAAAAGCAAACATACATGACTCAAGATAACTATCGTCACCATAAAGGGTCATTGTGCATGACGTCACATGCCCACCGTTACTGAGCATGTTGCCTTCTCTCACGCTGCAAGTTAACAAGTCAACGTACAAATCTAGTTGAGTAAAACAGATACCGGCTCAACTTCCGTAGCATCGGGCTATCGAATTAGCAATGCACGGAGCTATGTAGGTAGCTTGTATGTCAGGGACGTCCCACGATGTAGAATACCAGAACCAGAGGTGAATGTAGTTTAGCGTGCTATGGTATTGTTAACTTCACGTTACACACCGGTCCTTGGAGTGCACTTCAAATATCCAGAATTGATTGCAAAAAGTATTTCAAATCAAGTCACATATCCTGCTTGTAATAAGTACTTCTCCCACCCTATAGCTCTGTTAAAGCTCTCCCCTTGTTCATAGCATGGGAGACGTTAGCTAGCAAGCTAATGAGAAAGGTTAGCCTAGCTGCTAACTTATATAGCAAACAATTAAACTTTCATTCATTGAAATAAAAGGATACAATGGGCTGCACCATAACCTTCTGCACCTTCTGTCCTTGTCCCCTGTAAGCCATTCTTCCAAGAAAATACCAGCGGTAGGTATATGTTTAAAAAATTGCACCTTTTGTATTAGAGTGTACCGCAACGAAACTCTCACGTTGTGAGGTTGCTTTAATGGCGGGTTCCTTCCGCGCATGCGCATGGATGTATTACAAGCTTCCGCGTTATAATAAAGATTTTACAGCATGCGAAACAGCGCCCCTGCACGTAGGAGGTCATTACTGCACCCACGTGTTGCTCCACAAACAGTAGTTGTACATTTGGGCGCACTTGCATACAATTCATTCATGTCTCAGGTCAGGTGATACTCAATCAGCAGAGACGTCTGTAAACTCGTGGTGATAAAACATTCAAAACTGCATCAGCGTTTAACGTTGATGTTTGTTTAAGCCATATTACATCAGAGGGTTTCATTTCGAGGTCCTAAAGGCGCATCACTGAAGTATAGGCCTCCTCAAGTGGAATACTGTGATTATACAACAACGGTTACCAACAAAATAAGTGATCAATCTGTATTCATATTGTGGAGCAGTTTGCTCTTGAAATACAAAAGACAGACAGGATTTATAGTCCCTCCCTGTTTAGTAAACCAGCCAATTTACCGTGGGATTTATCAATCTGAATAAATCCCCCCGCACATATAAACACAGAACTGCTTTGCTAACTCAACGTGTTGTAAGTAAGACATCTGATGAAAAAGTTATTGTATTCATTAGCATGATTGCCGTACTGTTGAGTTCACAAACATCTAAAACACCAAAGTACAAACACATAGCGGACCAGACGTGAGCTTTTATTTTGAAAAGCCGAAGCTCGGGGACGGCACCAGCCGGGAGGGCATGAGACAGGAGCATAGACTGTATATTATTAATATATTATGTTATTAATAATAATAATATGAATTTAATATACAATCTATGGAGTTCTCCAGGCTGCAGCCATACCCGACTCTAATAAAAAGGCAGAGCTCTCTCCCCGTGGGGTCGAAAATCCAGCTGTGAGAACTTCCGTTATCTGGATGCTGCGTTTTTTTGTTGTATTTGTTTTCTGGGTTTGTGTGCTTTTCTTTTTGCATCGTTTCATATTTGCAGAGCGTTTATGTATATGGTTGTGTTGTGTGTATTTGGTTGTGTTGTGTGTATTTGTTTGTGTTGTGTGTATTTGGTTGTGTTGTGTGTATTTGTTTGTGTTGTGTGTATTTGGTTGTGTTGTGTGTATTTGTTTGTGTTGTGTGTATTTGGTTGTGTTGTGTGTATTTGGTTGTGTTGTGCGTATTTGGTTGTGTTGTGCGTATTTGGTTGTGTTGTGTGTATTTGGTTGTGTTGTGTGTATTTGCAGCGCGTTTGCTGAATGCTGCACATGTGCTGTCAAATTAATGAAGTTGTTTTCTTAATTTTAGTTTGCCCGTCGGCCACCGTACCAGTCACCGTACCAGCCACCGTACCAGCCACCGTACCAGCCACCGTACCAGCCACCGTACCAGCCACCGTACCAGTCACCGTACCAGCCACCGTACCAGCCACCGTACCAGCCACCGTACCAGTCACCGTACCAGCCACCGTACCAGCCACCGTACCAGCCACCGTACCAGCCACCGTGACCAGTCACCGTACCAGTCACCGTACCAGCCACCGTACCAGCCAGGTTTTTTTGCCTCATAAAGGTGTAAAACAGGACTTTCTGTGTCTCTATGATCCTATCCTGTCCTATTGATGGTAGCCTACTCGTGGACATTGCATCGTCATCACATGCTGTAGTGGGGGGGGGGTAGCCTTAATAATCCTGCATAGGGGTTCACATAGACATTTTTTTTTTGTATAGTTCTTTAAAAATAAAAAGGAAACTTGTTTTGGGGAGAATAATAATTATTACTATTAATAAAACTACTCTGGGCTGAGATTTCCTAGAAACCAAAAAGGCTAAGGATGCTGCAGATGTTGGTATAATATGAAAACGGCTGGTGGGTTTAAGACAAAAAATAATAATTTATTGAATGAATCAAATATGAACATATCTGTCACTGTCAGTGGCTTGTTGATCTTTATATTGTTAGTTAATGTCCTATTCTGGCCACACACACACACACACACACACACACACACACACACACACACACACACACACACACACACACTATCCTGGCCTGGGACACATTCATATGGTTTGATAAAGGACTTATTGGACTTTAACTTATCATTGAACTTACAATAACGAGCGTAGCTGTCCTCAATTTAGGTCATCCTGTACATCTCATCTCCGGTTTTTCCTGCATCCACCGTGTGTGTTTGTGTTTGTTTGTGTGTGTTTGTGTTTGTTTGTTTGTGTGTGTGTGTGATGTGTGTGTGTGTGTGTGTGTGTGTGTGTGTGTGTGTGTGTGTGTGTTTTTGTGTGTGTGTGTGAGTCGCGGGGAACTAAGCACCCGCCCGCTGCAGAGAGCCGACCAGATTGAAACAGCAGCCGCTGACTTTAGAGTGAATAAACGTTCCAGTGTACATTGATGTTAAAATGTTTACAGGTTGGCAGGACGGTCTCACATGTTCTGCACGGTCTTTAGCTGTACGTTTTGATGGTAAATGTGAGATGTTGGAGTCACACACGTCTCGTCTTCATCAGAAACAAGGAAATGATCAACCCGTGGCCGTTCTCACTCCCACTCGGTCAGTGGCTGCACGTGGGACTGCTGGGATTGTCGCGAGTAATAAAAATGCGATAGGGGGACCCAGCTGTCAATCAATGTCTTCCAGTGATGCGGGCCCTTGATTGGACCAGGCCCATAAGCAACCCCGTACCCTGCTTACCGATAGTTACACGTCTGAATCACTCAATTCTCATTGGCTACCTGCCAATGTGGCAGGTAGATTGACAGTGTTACCCGCCAATTGCAAAATTCACCTGCATTTGGCGGGTGGTTCCAAGTCCTGCTGTAGAGAAAAGCCACCATAATAATTAGATTTCATAAGCAACTCAATACATTGAAGTAGTGAAATTTAACAATTACAGAATACTTAAAACATTTTTAATACTACTAAATTAAAACATTTTACTCCCCTTTTTGCAATTTTCAGAAGTCAATTTCAAGTGTGCCATGTTTTGTATATAAGTGTGTTTTAGGGTTAGGGTTAACCCCTAACCTTAACCCTAAAACACCCTAACCCAGTGTGATATAGGGATTCATAAATTGGGATGAAATAATATGGAAATTAGCTGAAATGGAAACTACAAAGCTGGAAAGCAAGAAAGCAAGAAAATGTGGAGCAGGAAAGAAATGTTGCAGCATATACTGACTTTCATGTTGTACCACACTGGACAAGTGCAAACAATGAAGATGCAAACGAAATCAATGACAGCTTCATTTTTGGTGTTTGCACCTCTGATAAATGCAATAAAAAGGAAAAAAATGGTGTTACATCCTATCAAAAGTTCAAATCAAAAGCAAAAAAAAGAGATTAAATCTCAGGGGGGCACCTGTGGATCAGAAAGTTGGAGGTTTGATCCCTGGCCCTGCAGTCCCATGGTCAAAGTGTCCTTGGGCAAGACACTGAACCCTGAAATGAATGTATGTGAATGGTGAATGGTTCTTGTACTATGTAAAAGCGCTTTGAGTAGTCATTAAGGCTAGAAAAGCACTTTACATTTAACCCATAGCTCTCGTAAAAGTTAAGACTACATGTTTCCATTAATTATGAGATGTGATAAATTACTATTATTCTTAAGTATGCAAGTATGAATACAAATGAAGGATTTGTACTAAATTTCCCATTTAGCAGTTGATAAATAAACAGATGTTGGCCTGTAGAGGGGGCTGTGTTACAGCAGGCTGGACTGTTTTTAAAGTTAACAGCAGTTTCTCTGGACCATAGGAAGATAAATGGAAATCACAAACAGCATTCACTCCTGATCGGGCATTTTTCTCTTACATAGTGGCTACCCATTTTTAGATTAAGCTGTCAAGAAAAACAACCTCTCCCTTAATCTTCTATCTCAGAAAACACCACAGTCAAAACACTGCTGCTCTTATGCTAAGAAGAATCCTTTATGTATGTTGCCAGATACATCGTGACAATCAGCCTGCATCTAACCATAATTGGCCAAGGTATTCCCTCTGATATTTATAGATTGTATTATATAAAGCAGGATTGGCAATTTCTCTGTTGTGCACAATACACCTGTAACATGATGAGCTGAGTCAAGGAGGCCAGCCTTGAGTGTGCATTTAACAATAGTATTAATAACATACAACACAGGCTTGTGCCCCTGCTCAGAAAAGAAAGTGTGACAGAAATTAGCAGCCGAGGACAGACAAGAGTCTGCAAGTGGGGGGAAAGAAAAGATGCAAGGAGCCTCGGTGGCGCAGGCAGAGGTGTCACCTTTCAGGGCAGGGACCCCTCGGCCGCATCTTAAAAGGCAGGGCTGCTGTGGCTTGTGGTAGCGTGCGTCGTTCATCGGGCATCGCTGTCAAGTGCCACATGCTTGTCTTTGTGCTATGAGAACAGGAATGGCTGCTGACTCTCATTGCCACATGCCTGCTCACATTCTCAAGGAAGACTGAGAGAAGGGAGACACTGGCACTCCAGCTGGCTGCCATAGAGGCCCTGGAGTCAAAATAACAATGAGGAGGCTAGTGTTAACATGCACACCAGTGTGGGGGCCTCAAACTGCTGCCATGGACTTATTCACAGTCGAGGTCATGTGTGCATCTTCTGATATCTGCCAGGAAAGGGAACCGTGGCATAATGATACAATAAATGATAAATATAAATATTCCAGACATATCGATGAAAAGTACAGGATTGATATCATAAGAATTACCACGAGTATAAATTCACCTTTTTCCACTTTTTAATTATTTATTAATTTCTTTTTATTTTGTTTTAGTTGTTGTTGTTTCTTCTATTTTGTAGAAGGAGATAGTAATAGGAGGTAGTAATCCTAAGGCCTGAGGCTTCTCTCCTCTCCTGCACTGAAAATGCTTTTTAAAAAAATCTATTGTTGTATGTACTTTATATCTTTGTGCAAATAAACTAAACTAAGACATGACGCTGTAGTCACTACTGAACACCACAGACAACACTATAAGACTCTACTGGAATATTCTATAAATAGGAAAATGTACACACACACACACACACACACACACACACACACACACACACACACACACACACACACACACACACACACACACACACACACACACACCCAAACAGGATACCCTGCCATTACTTGCCATGTGTGTTCTCTATCTTTTCCCATTTCTATGCCTGTCTTTCCTACCCTCTCTTTCCTCATCTGACCCAGCCAAAGGAATTGCCCCGGTTAGATCAACCTCCTCTCTAGATCACTTCCTGTTCCTGTTGGTGGTGATTGTTCTGAGGGGAAGGGAAGGCAGACGGGATGGGAAAAGAGGAGGTGGGGTGGGGTGGGGTGGGGGGGTTCTTTGTTTCACTATCTGCCTCACCTGCCTGACCCCCACCTGACAGGCCTGACCCATGCAGGCCTGGTAGAGCCAGCCAGACAACCCGCTGGCTGTCTGTTTCCTGCCTCGCTGACTGACAGGATATTCATGGCGTGCCTGGAACAGTTTGAGTTAGACTGCGAGTCTGAGCCAATGTTACCCTTTCTCTAAAAAATTATATGTTTTTGATGTGACTTATTAGTAGATACAAGAATAAAAATCTGGGGGAAACACTGGGTACTTGAATATACTTAGTGGGAATGAAAGGTTCCATTTAAGTCAAGAGGAATGTTGTTACTTAGTTAACTCATGGTGATGGGTTGTCTGAGGGGAACTGATGCCCTCCCCACTGCATTGAGAGGACAGACAGCTAATGTTTGCATTGTTTGGCTCAGTTTGTCTTTGTCTTTAAATACTTTGACTTATATTGTTGTAACTTCTCATCTCCACTCTGGCCATGCCCATTTGACACACCTGCAAACAGTACCTGCTCAATCAGATGGACTACAAGTGTGATTCAAGTTTCAGGAAAACACATGGTAAACATGCATGAATATATACAGCTCTCGGGATGTAAATGCTGCATATTAATATTAATGCATTCATTTTTATTTGAATCTTGTAAAAAGTTAGATATTATAACTTGAAAGCAAGACTGAGAAATGGAAATAACACAAATTAAAAAATGCTACAGGTACATACGTACCTACGGCGGGGCTTTAACACAGGACCATGAATTGGGCTCTCTCTCTCTGTCTCTCTCTCTCTCTCTCTGTCTCTCTCTCTCTCTCTCTCTCTCTGTCTCTCTCTCTCTCTCTCTCCTCTCTCTCTCTCTCTCTCTCTCTGTCTCTCTCTCTCTCTCTCTCTCTCTGTCTCTCTCTCTCTCTCTCTCTCTCTGCTCTCTCTCTCTCTCTCTCTCTCTCTCTCTCTCTCTCTCTCTCTCTCTCTCTCTCTCTCTCTCTCTCTCTCTCTCTCTCTCTCTCTCTCTCTGTCTCTGTCTCTCTCTCTCTCTCTGTCTCTCTCTCTGTCTCTCTCTCTCTCTCTGTCTCTCTGTCTCTCTATCTCTCTCTCTCTCTCTGTCTGTCTCTCTCTCTCTCTATCTCTTTCTCTCTCTCTCTGTCTCTCTCTCTCTCTCTCTCTCTCTCTCTCTCTCTCTCTCTCTCTCTCTCTGTGTCTCTCTCTGTCTCTCTCTCTCTCTCTCTGTCTCGCTCTCTCTCTCTGTCTCTCTCTCTCTTTCTGTCTCTCTCTCTCTCTCTCTCTGTCTCTCTCTCTCTCTCTCTGTCTCTCTCTCTCTCTGTCTCTCTCTCTCTCTCTCTCTCTGTCTCTATCTCTTTCTATGTCCACAGTTGAAGAAAAGGACGCTGTCATCATCGTAATCATTCACTACTCCTATGTAGTAGTCAGTAAGGCCTTAAAAAGCAGGATTACTGACTTACATTACTTCAAAGTAGACAATCAGTTTGTTTCAGTGCAGGTTGGAGTGGAGTTATTGCTCTGCCCTGTGATGTAGGAAGCAATTATAGAAGCATGTGTAATCATGTTTTTATTTTCTGAGCCCGAACTTCAAATATGGAGTTAACTTATGCGAGTCATAATTATCTCTGACTGTCCTCCTGCTTTTTACTCAGTCAAAAGTCAAATCATGAAATGCTGCAAAACCAGGTTATGGTTTGTGGCGTGTCGCCTCACAGCATATTTTCATGTACTATATTTACTCTGTTTACGCTCAAAACCCCTACATATGTTATCATCTAATTACATTGAAATCACAATCTTGTGGATTTTCATGTTCTAATTTTAAATGATTTATGAAAATATACAACCCTTGATCTCAGGAGACCTTCATGAAACCTACTGGGGGGGTGGGGGGTGATTAATGCACAGTCATCCAGTAAAGCTGATTTGTTTTGTTAATTCATGCAAAGCTGTTACTTTCTCGATAAAAGGTGGCTGTGCTTGTCAGAAACAAAAGTGAATAGAGAGGTGAAGTCATTTGTGGCCTAAGGTGGAGAAAAGCTTGAAGATGTAACAACATGCTCCATGTTAATGAAAGAAATATAACCTCCTACTAATTCATATTCATCTGACCAATATATGCTCCTTATCTGCTATCCATAAATGAAAGAAATATAACTTACTAAAACAATCCACAAAATTGTGATGATGATGATGATGATGATGATAACATATGAAGGTGTTTTGAGTGTAAAAAGAGTAAATGTAGTACTTGTAAATTCAATTCAAGTGTATTTAGCCAAATCATAACAGAAGTTATCTCAGGACACATTATAGATAGAGTAGGTCTAGACCACACTCTATAATTTACACTGACACAACAATTCCCCCAAGAGCATTTGGTGCGACAGTGGCGGGAAATAAATTCCTTTTAAAAATATGGGCAAATGCTGTGAGGCAACACGTCACAAACCATAACCTGGTTTGCAGCATCTACTGATGGAAGAAAAAGCAGTAAATTGAAGTAGGACAGTCAGAGATAATTATGACTCGCATAAGTTAACTCCATATATGAAGTTTGGGTGCAGAAAATAAAAACATGATTACACATGCTTCTATAATTGCTTCCTACATCACAGGGCAGAGCAATAACTCCACTCCAACCTGCACTAAAACAAACTGATTGTCTACTTTGAATAAAAAGAATAAACATGTCAGTAATCCTGCTTTTTTAGGCCTTACTGACTGCTATCACCTCCGTGAGTGATCCCATCGACTGAACACAGTCACACTGAGCATGAATAGGTTTATGAAACCTAAAGTAATGGGGGAAAAGTGAAACATGTTATAAATGCACAGTCATCAATAAGGCTACTTTTTTGTTAATTCATGCAAAGCTGCAACTTTCTCGATAAAAGGTGGCTGTGCTTGTCAGAAACAAAAGTGAATAGAGAGGTGAAGTCATTTGTGGCCTAAGGTGGAGAAAAGCTTGAAGATGTAACAACATGCTCCATGTTAATGAAAGAAATATAACCTCCTATTAATTCAAATTGCTGTAACCAGAATGCTCTTCTCCATATCTGCAGCAGCTCACTGTAATGGTCAGTGTAGCTTTAGAAATGTTGCTTACTGGTTGCTGTTAAGGGGAATCCACACAACTGTACATCCATGTCGCATGTAGTTTTGGGTGGTGAATGTGTCTGTTTCTAATTTCAACGTGCCTGTATATGTTTGAGTTCTGACCTTTGTTTCTTGAATGGGTAATGCCAGAATCAGTGACAATCAATTAATGACATCTGACAGGGGATTGCCAGATTGGTCACATAAACCATGCCAGGCCTTAGCACAGCACAAAGAGGAAAAAAAGGTTTCCAACTTGTTCACACTTTCTCAGTTAAACAATTCATTCAATGGCCACAGCCTCGGACTTGCTCATGTGGTTCTTATCTTGTTTTAACAGAACCGCTGAGATGCAAAATACATTTATTTTCCCTCCAATTAACACAGTGAATAATACGCAGGTCTGATAAGGGCTTTTTGTTCCAAACAGTGTTTGTGAAACCGAGGAAATGTGGAGGCATTTTTCATTGTGAGGTTGTTTGGCTGTAACACTGGGGATCTGATGAACATGTCGGCCAAAGCTGCTCCAGAAGTGGCAGAGGTCAGTGAGCAGAGGCACTGAGGGGGGAGAACGGGGGGGGCAATACGAAGTAATCAAGAGACAATTACCACCCTGTTGAATGCCTGTACGGCCAAAATAAGACTGTGAGGTTGAAGGCGTGTTTCTTTCTGCCTGGTCTGTGAGGTTCACTACATTACACAGTAAATACATTTCTTAATCGGTAGAATGGTATTGAATATGGTTACCAGTATTATTTTGGCCTGTACTTACATTGGCCAGGCTGGTTATTGTCTCTTCATTACTTTCGGATTGTGAATACTGGATTTCGTGCTGACTCGTTTATAGCGTCACGCTTGTTGCAGCAAAATCCGCAAAGATATATATATAGAAATATTCTCAAGTTTCATCCCATATATTCTGACTTTCATCCCAAGTATTCCAATTTTAATACAATATATTACCACTTTCATTCAATATATTACAACTTTCATTCAAAATATTAAGTCTTTCATTCAATATTATATTCAATATTATATTATATTATTATATACACAGCTACATGTAGCCACAACGCCAGGGAAACTTGTAATCTGCGTTCCCGATGTTGTTCATTTCTCCCTAATTTCAGATCAGATTCCTGATAGAAACATGTCTGGTTGTGTTGTTTTTGGTTAGTTTACATTTGGTGATTTTTCACGGTAAACTGCCGCTATATTCCGTGACGGTGGAGTCTCCGGCTGCAATTACAGACGGTACAAGTGCCACATTGCAGCAGGGTCCAAGTCTGTTGAACGACATAGAATCTACCCCCTTGCACCTTCCCGCCTTTCCCCACCTGATTCCCTGTTGCACATTAGCACTGTGGCGGAAAGTGAAAACAGATTAAACTTTTAGAAAAACTTAACCTGACATCCCGATGCTGAACCACCTAACCATCAATCAGACCGGATACAACACAACGGACTGGAGTCTAATGTTAATTTGGCCATGTGCACCAGTTGATAGACCTCGCAGGCAATCACTCGTAGGACCTAGCATTATTAGCAGCATGGCTAAATGCTAGCACCATGGGGAACACACCCACACGCCACTCAACCATGCGGCTAATCGTTGCAACGCTTAGGTGAATGCCTCCTTACAGTACACTAGCCTTTATAATTACACAGTGAGTATTATAGTTAAGTGTGTATAATCTACCTTCAAGGTGTTACAATTCAGTTTCAGCAAATCTGTTTTAGTATTTAATGCTAAACCTATTTACAGTTTTTTCCAACAGCTTACACATGTTTTCACGTCTCCTTTTTTCAAAACTCTACACACAATTCCCAAAACTGCACACACAAAATGCAAAATGCCTCACATCGCCTTCAAAATGCCATCAACACATCTCAAAATGAAGCATTTGCATCAAATGGCAAACACTTCTTTCATAATAGTACATTTTTGGATGTACCATGTACACACTGTTGTTCTAAATCACAGTTGTTGGGGTCTGCGTCGCCGCAACATGTAGTTACATTTTTTGAGAGGTGCACATCAGGCTAAGGCGTAGAGTACGGCGTACGGTCCGTGTCTACACATACCTACGTACGTACCTACCACGGGGATTTAACAAAGGACCATAAATTGGGCTTAAGAGTCTACAGCTATGCTAGGAGCTCTGTAAGGCTGTACTTAATAATGCTAAATGCTAACATGCTAATGTATGTAGGAGGTATAATATTATTATTAACGGGTAGCATTCAATTCAAGCAATCTGATTGGTTAATAGCCGTGATATAATTACCATATACAACGGCTATAATTCACAACAACAACAACGCCCCTGTACACTGTGATACAATAACAACATACCGGGCCTATTGTGAGCCATTGCTTTATCATCGTCACCATCTTAGTTTAGCATGTTAGCATGCTAAAGTCTGCTAATTACCACAAAACTCAAACAGCAGCTGATGGGAATGTCAGTAGTTTTGCAAGTATTTGGCAATTAACCGAAGTATTGAACACATTTTGACCTGATTGTGGCACTAGATGTCAGAGCACCATAGTTATTACAATTTATTATGAGGGGAAGATAAGTGTATGTAGATGCAACACC
>NC_135858.1:38613807-38618807 GCF_031162955.1 Sander vitreus | reverse complement strand
CCTAAAGCCTTTATATATACCTTTTTAGTGTATGTGCTATTAAAATAATAAATGTGGGTATGATTCTATAAATCATGTTTTATTGTTAAACATACATGATAATAAGTCAATCCTTATTACCTGTATCTGTGGATGGATACCTTGGTGACCTATGGGCCAGTAGGAATAATGTGTTGTTTTTTCCCACAAATAGGCTGATTTATATTTGCTAATAATATGTTGGATTCATTTTTTTATCAATATTTGGTGGCCCCCGTGCAGTAACTCTGAGGACCCCTAGGGGTCCCGGACCCCCTGTTGAAGATCTCTGCATTAGGTTAATACTACAAGAATATAACAGGAAAACGTCAACATAAGTATGATTATTACAGATTGGACAAAAATGAAAGACCACAGCTTCTTCTATATCATCGCTGCAGTGAGAATAGAGCAAAGGACAATACGATCTAGGATGAGTCGCTGAGGGTCATAGAGGCATAAGAAGCAACACATTACTATTTGGTCACAACCCCCTTATCATTTTGTCATAAAATGTGTCTTTTACCAGCCCATATATATCTGTTGTTGTAAATTTCTTAAGATATTGATTTGACAAAAGTTATTTCCCAGTTATTATGAGCGAGTCTGTTTGAGGTACCACTGCTGCTGGAAACACTGACCCAAAACCTCCTCACAGTCCAGTGTGTCTCACAGTTTATTTCTGTGCTCTGAACCAGTTCTGTGACCCAACAGACTCGGTGTGTCTTTGTGTGGATGACTCTCTCTCAGTGGTTCCCAGTCTTCACGGCCCATAAAGAGGGTTTGACCATAACAGCAGCTCAATGATTGTCTCCTGTGCTCTGGTTTAATCATTGTTAATTAGGAAAAAAAGAGCTGCTGCAGTGTTTGGATGGAGAGAAAACATGACCGAAACCATTTGTCTATAGTATTACCTCCAGACACTTTGAATGCGTTTGAGAGACAATCACGGAGGATGTTGCAAAGTTCTGCAAACAAGAAGGACATATTCTAAATGATGATCTCACCACACATTAAAACTCATATTTAAACAGTTTCCACAAATGTTTTGAACTAGTTTCCAATCCGTGCTGTCTGAAACGACGGACTTTTATTTTGGTGCAATGTTTGCAGAGGCTTTCATTGTTCATAGTCCATCATCTATCATGTATATATTTTAATATTTAAATATTTGCTCTGTATCATCCCGGACATGCCTGGTTTTAGTTGTTTAATATGTGTATTATGCAGTGGTGGAATGTAACTAAGTACATTTACTTCAGTACTGTACTTCAGTCCAAATGTTGAGGTACTTGTACTGTACTTGAGTCTTTTCTTTTCATGCCACTTTCTACTTCTACTCCGCTACACTTCAGAGAGAAATATTGTACGTTTTACTCCACTACATTCATCTGTTACAGCTTTAGTTACTAGTTACTTTAGTTACTCCACTACATTCATCTGTTCCAGCTTTAGTTACTAGTTACTTTAGTTACTCCACTACATTCATCTGTTCCAGCTTTAGTTACTAGTTACTTTAGTTACTCCACTACATTCATCTGTTCCAGCTTTAGTTACTAGTTACTTTAGTTACTCCACTACATTCATCTGTTCCAGCTTTAGTTACTAGTTACTTTACACATTAAGATTACTGCACACAGAACACATGTAGTTTATAAATCTGATGTTTGATTCTAAAGTAAACTAGCCGACAATATAATGACTATAAGTCAGCTGAGAAGATCAGACCATTAAACACACACCTGGTTGGTCCTTTACACTTTCTACAATGGGAGGAGAGTTCTGCATTGAGTACTTTTACTTTTAATACTTTAAGTACATTTTCCTGATGATACTTGCATACTTTCACTTGTAACATTTTCAATGCAGGACTTTTACTGTAACAGAGTATGTAATGTGGTATTAGTACATTTACTCATGAAAAGGATCTGAATATTTCTTCCACTACTGGTATTGTGTGTGTGTGTGTGTGTGTGTGTGTGTGTGTGTGTGTGTGTGTGTGTGTGTGTGTGTGTGTGTGTGTGTGTGTGTGTGTGTGAGGAGCAGAGAGAAGCAGCAGGTAGGCTGTGCAGTCAGCAGCCCCTCAGATAGATATCTACGTATCTAATGGCTGGGTGGAGAGAGCAGTCGAGTGACCTGATTTCAATCTCTACCATCAGGATCTGACAACCCCAGAAAAGAGGGGCAAACTGGAACACAGGAAGACAGTGTGGGTAATTGACTTCAGTTGAGGTTGGGGTTATTATGACATGTTGCATCTAGATTACATTTGGCTGCTCATACACAACAAGCCTCCAGCAACTGCCACTGCGGCCAGAGGGGTTTGTGTTGTGTACATCTAAAAAACACATATTTGCCCTATTTACATTTTTTCTGTTATTCGTCATATACTTCAGTTACATTTCTGGTGAATTGTCAGACATTGCAAATAGATTATAATAACCATAGATAAACCTCCCTTACTATTAAACCATTAGATTAAGAAACTATCTGTTTAATGTAACATGATGTCATTAACTTTACCAATGTGTGCAATTACTCTTTATGCCTTTTACAGGATTATATAATGTTCACCATTTTATGTAGCCTGAAGTACAAATTCATCCATTATCTACTTTTTTCCACATTTTCTTTCATTTGTATACAATATATTGCAAAGACATATCTATCTCTACATAAACTGATGTACAGATGGGTGACACATTCCTTGGGGTTTGATTATGATGGTGGAGAGCGCTGTCTAACATACGTGGAGACGGTGAAGACCTTAGCAAATGACTTACATCATTTCCATGCTCATCAGACTATTCAGTGAGACTTTGAACCTCTCTGTGTGGACCAATGAATGGAGAAACATAAGGAATGCATCCTTATGTTTCTCCATTCAACAAAAGCGCTTGTGGGTGCCTGGGCAGCTCAGTTGGTAGACAGCGCACCCATATATATATATATATATAGAGGTTTACTCTCCAAATAGCGGCCGAGAGTTCAACTCCAGCCTCCGGCCCTTTGCTGCATGTCATTCCCCCTTTCTCTCCCCTTTCATGTCTTCAGCTGTCCTATAAAAACAAAGAAAAAGTAATCTTGAAAAAAACACTTGTAAAATATATTTCATATGTGAAGATGTCAAAGAAAGGGCTGTACCATGTGATATGTGTCGTTTTCGCATGGGATTTCTTATAATTCCCATGTGATTGACATATGATCAGTTACCTTACATGTAACTTGTCACTTGTACAGAAAGTTGACAATGTCTTTCTGTCTGGTTTTTGCAGTTATGGATAAAAAAATAAAATCATAGCTCAATCCATGGTGATAATCTCTCAAATGGAACAGCACCAATGCACAACACTTCTTGATTATAATTGCTATTAGAATAATGAACACAACTTTAATAAGCATGGTAAAAAGGAGCAGAAACAAAGTAGATTCAATGTGTTGGTGTTGTTTGAGATGAACGTCTGTTTCTTTGCTACAGTTCTACCAGCCAGGTCAAATAGACTTGGTATCCAGCCTGATGTTTCATTTACTCCGTATCTAGTTCTATTCTCCTTTTCTCTGCTGTGTTATTTGCTGTTGCAACGGCTCAGTATCCTCATGGGAAGAATTCAAGTTTCATCTTCTAAACAACCTGGCACACTAAGGTGGAAACTCTGGCGCTTACAAACTGCTGGTACTGGCTCGGCTCGGCTCGGCTCGGCTCCATACAACTTGTATGATGTTTTGAGTTATTATTACACAATACTTTTTCTGACCTTTATGAATCTTCCTCCAAATAAACCATACTAGAAAAAAGCCTTAAAGGAACACTAAAGCTAATGAAAACTAAACTAAAACTTTCAAATTTAAAAAAATAAAAACTAAACTAAACTAGCAAACCTGCTTTAAAAACGGATTTAAACTAAACGGAATTTCAAAACCAAAACCAAAAAGTCAAAACGAAATAAAAATAACCCCTCCCCTTGGTGCTCTGAGGGGGCTTTGGGGGATGTAAACAGGAAGTATATTGTTGCAATCAGGCACCCCGTTAGCTGGAAATTGAAGCCTGTATTTTAGCCTATATTTGTTTACATTTTGGCCAATTGGAACCATGAAAAGTATGAATTAGCTTTTAGCAGTTCCTATTTGCAATGTACACATGGATGTACAAACAGCTATCACTGGATACATTTGATACCAGAGTAATATGAGTCTAAGGTCTATAGCATCTTTTTTTCCTATCATTTCTAAGCTGTTTCATGGATATCTATTGACATCAGGTATAATAACATCCTTGCTAAGTGTAAGTCGCACTCAACTTACAAAAATAAAATATGTGTATCATGTCTGTGAGTTTAGATTTGAATGAGTTATGACTCAGAGAAGGAAAATGAATTTGATGCAAACTGCAGTATCTTTATCACCTCAATTGCTACTTCTGCTAAACTGCTGTTTGTATAGATAAGCCGGCCAAATCTGTCCCTTTCAACTCGCACAGTATCTTTGCTTGCAAGAGTGTACATAATCATTTGTGACTGTGAAAATCGTAGTTTGACAAAATATTACTACTAGCTTAATTTGACAACCGAGCAAATTCCTCCTGCTGATGAAGACTGAGTGTGCCACTGTGGTTGAAGGCTCATGGACATACTAGTCAGTGGAACTTGATTCAAGTTTGGAGTTTTGAAAGGTGATGTATTCGACCATGTTTTGATGTGGAGTTGTATCTTTATTGCATCTGTGGGTGTGTTGTCTTCCTGTCCTTGAGAGAAAACATTCTCCGACCTTACATCATGTAGCTTTCAATGAAAGGAATTAGTTTGAGCTGAGTCTCAAATGGCCACTTTTTACACAAATGACGATTTTGGTGTACATTAAAGCATAAAGACAATTTCTTTTATAATGTCATAATCATAGTGAGTCTCATAATCTATCAGTTATTAGCAATTATTTAACTGATTTATTTCACTTGTGGTGTTTGTTGTGATTAAACCGAGGGTGAG